>NC_083463.1:28615639-28843139 GCF_030014155.1 Tachysurus vachellii | reverse complement strand
GTTGATTGGCATCTCTGGAAAATTGTCCGTAGTGTGTGATTGCGTGAGTGAATGAGTGTGTGTGTGTGCCCTGCAATGGGTTGGCACTCCGTCCAGGGTGTATCCTGCCTTGATGCCCAATGACGCCTGAGATAGGCACAGGCTCCCCGTGACCCGAGGTAATTCGGATAAGCGGTAGAAGCTGAATGAATGAATGAATGTATGTATGTATACAGTATATGTGTGTGTGTGTGTGTGTGTGTGTGTGTGTATAGAGAATAACCTGGCCATGCTGTCTGGGAAGTATCGGGAACATACTTTCCCTGGTCACAGGTATCTGTGAGCTAATGAGCGCGGAACAGTTCCACTACCCTGTGATGCAGCATGAGCATCAGTTTGAAAAGATGCAGTCGACTGGCATCACATGTCCCAGACGAAGCATGTCCTTGGATAGTCTTCACCTATTCCAGACAGATAAACAGCAAATTCTGATTTCAAATTTTTCGTAGTGGTTGAATCCGTAATGCATTCCTGCCAAACAGCATGTAGATGCATCCGTATAATCCGAAAACAGTAAACATTTTGTTGTTCTGTATAATTCATACACAGACTAAAAGCTCAGCACGTTCAGGTAAGGCACATTGAATGTGTGAATGAAAGTCTCTCTTAAGCAGTCGTTGTGTAATTGGCAACAGGTGTGTGTGTGTGTGTGTGTGTGTGTGTGTGATTAGAACTCCGGAGACTGTGACCGTGCAGGTGATGAGTGTTTGTGGCCGCCGTGTTGTAGGCTGCGGTGTGTTATGGGAGTTCATAGATGGGAATTGACGTGACGTTGGACGATATGTGATTACTCTCTTTATTTCTACTTGAGTGACATAATTGGCGGGGAAGAAAATCATCATCCTATATGGAGATGAAATCTAGGTAATCTGACATGACTTTGAAATGAATCTACAGTGTGGACTGTTCGAAGGAAATCAGTCCCAGTCTCACTTCTTTTCACTATCCTGTCGAATGGTTATTTTTTTTTTAGCTGCACAAAAATCCAAAATAATCTGCTTTAAATGATCGCACATATTGCACATAGCAAACAGATGAGATGAGTTTATTTTGTACTTAATCAGCGGCAATGCACAGAGAACATTAGTCTAAGAAAGAAAAGATGTCATGTGCCAGGTTATAGCAAACAAATGCTAATTTCCACGCTAATTAATTTTTGCAGTCCCTAGAGAGATGTTACATTTGCAAAAGGTCATGAAATACATACAGTATCATACATGGGAACATTATTTCACTCACATCAATAAAAACACTCTCCACTTCATAATTTAACAGAAGTTATACAAATAAAACAAAAAAAAACTCACTCACTCACAGTCTACATTGTTCATATCACAGTCATTTAGTGCTCACAAGTTTGCTTTGTTAATAGCCACTGTTTGGTCAGGCATGTAAATGTGCTATAGTTTGTACATACTGTACTGTACTGAGCACAACATACACACACATCATCTGTATGGACTGCATAGACCCTCACAAAACACACACACTGACACATCATACTGTTTACATGCTGCTTACAATCCAGCAAACTGTTTACATGCTGTTTTGCACACTTTTTCTGCTGTTTTTGCACAAACTGTCCCAACATTTCAGCCGTTTTTGCACATATTGTACAACATCTCAGACTTTTCGCACATACTATATAATATTTCAGTCATTTGCTGTTTTTTGCACAATTCTATATATTATCCCAAGGACCTGCTGCTAAGAAACTGTGTTCACTCTAATGTCACTGCACGAAATATTGTTTGAACATTCAGTATTCACACACAGTGTACACACTGGTCGGTCGGCGCTGTTTCTGTTACTGTTTACTGTTTATTGTCTTTTGGGTATTGCATTTTTTGTACTTTTTTGTATTGTCTTGTAACTTTGTGTCTGCACTGTCTTTTGTCCTGCACTGTCTTTTGTCCTGCACTGTCTTGTCTGTCTTGTTTGTCTTGTCCTGCACTGTTTGCACCAGGTTGCACAGTTGCACTTTATGTGGCTAAGACTACTTAAAAGTCTTTAGCTCTGTCTTTGTTTTATGTAGCACCATGATCCTGGAGAAACGTTGTCTCATTTCACTATGTACTGCAACAGCTATATATGGTTGAAATGACAATAAAAGCTTCTTGACTTGACTTGACTTGACTTGACTTGACATAAAATAATATCATTTGGAAGAGTGTTCCAAAGTCTTGCTGCTTTATAAAAAAAAACGAATGTTGACCATAAGTGGTTCTGCATCTTGGAACGCTGCACTCTCCTCTGACTGTCGACCGTGTGGCTCTGTTAAGTCTATCTAAGAATTTAGTGTGACAAATTTTCTCAAAAGGGGGAGCAGCGATATTATGGATAATTTTAAATAAAGCAGAAATTTGATTATGTTTAATGAGGTTCTCAAAACTCAAAATATTATATTTACTCAGTACATTACAATGATGTTACTGACGAGGCTTTTTATCACGGATTTTTATTGCGCTTTTATGTAATGATTCAGATTACAGACAAACGTTCGTAACAAATGATTTACTATGCACTACGTACAAACAGGTTTGCTGTTAAGCCGTATTAACTTGTAAGCACGTGACTATTATATCGTACGTCACCACGTATCTTTATTTATTTTTTTAATAATGCAATTTTTCCATTTCAACTGAATACCACCTAAAAGGTCATGATGATATTTGTCTTGCAGTACTTCATGTTGTGATGATGTCACACGACATCATGTTCTGTCACGTTTTACTTTTCCTACATAACCTACGTCATCATACGTTCTTTTCTTGAACTCTGGGATTCGTGGAATCTGGTCATTCGTGGAATCACAGCCTTCTGAAGCAACACCAACAAAATAACAAGGCAAACGTTCTGCCTTAATTAGATCTGTGTTAGATTCATGTATTGCTTGATATATGATGTATATTCTGAAATAAAATCTAATACGATCAAATTATTTTCAGAAATTGGGGCTTTTGTGGTGAATTTGCTGCCAGTAGCAAATCAGACAACTATTTTGTTTCTCTTTAGTGATTTCTGAATTGTGTTTTTTTTTCCCTTTTACTTCTGGTCAAGTTTTGTGTGATACTCAGATTGGGGCTAGAATCTATCCATTCATGGGACAGTGGGAGAGACCCTGGACAGGGTGCCAACCCATAGCAGGGCAGAATCACACACATACTGTACTCGTACATCAGACAATTTTGTGATGCCAGTCAGTGTACAACATACACTGTGTTTTTGGATTGGGGAGGAAACTGGAGAAAACCTGTGGAAAACAGGGAAAATATGCTAACTCTACGCACACACAGGACGGATGAGGAATCGACCCCCAACCCCTAATTCTGGCGGCGCCAGGACCCATCCACCTGTCCACCAAAATCTCTATCGAAATGATCTATCTGCTTAGCTCTAGGAACCAGCTTCTGGCTAGTTCCAGTTGTTCCAAACTTTCTGGACAACTCTCAGATCTCACCATCTGTCAGTGCACTCAGCCTTGGGCAACCAACTGTCCTCCTTGCCTTCTCACACCGCACTCTGAACCATGTTCCCTATTGCCTCGAGCACTGCACGGCTGGACCTACCAACTCACAGGGTCTGATGCAAGGAAGACACGCATCAAAGCTCTTCTCTGTTCTGGCACCTAGGTGGTAGAACAAACTTCCTCAAGGCTGTCCAAACAGCTCGGTCACTGGCTGACTTCAAACCAAGACAAAAGCCCTACCTCTTCACCAAGCACTTAAATTAGCACTTTGTTATTTAGAAAAAGAGTCCTTGGGTTTTGTTTTGTTTTCTCTCTGTACTCCATTAGTGTTAGTCTAACAGTATTATAAACTTGTCGTGTAATCTTTAAACGACAGGATGCACAAGGTAACATTAAATCATTCGACGAAACCAGACATGCACCTATCTGTCAAAAGGTCATAAATGAAACCAACAGTGCCCCAAAAATGTGATGTAGGGCAAAATGTGTGTGTGTGTGTGTGTGTGTGTGTGTACGGTGGCTTAGTGGTTAGCACGTTTGCCTCACACCTCCAGGGTTGGGGGTTCGATTCCCGCCTCCGCCTTGTGTGTGTGGAGTTTGCATGTTCTCCCTGTGCCTCGGGGGTTTCCTCCGGGTACTCCGGTTTCCTCCCCCGGTCCAAAGACATGCATGGTAGGTTGATTGGCATCTCTGGAAAATTGTCCGTAGTGTGTGATTGCGTGAGTGAATGAGAGTGTGTGTGTGCCCTGCGATGGGTTGGCACTTCGTCCAGGGTGTATCCTGCCTTGATGCCCGATGATGCCTGAGATAGGCACAGGCTCCCCGTGACCCGAGGTAGTTCGGATAAGCGGTAGAAGATGAGTGAATGAAAACAGTTCAGCACAAGCCCAGCCATTTTTAGGGTCATGATTGAGGACAATGTTCCGTCCAGAGACAAGCTGTTTCGTGTTGAGTTTTTGTTCAAACTGACCATCGAAAGTACCCTCTCTAATGAATATGTTTTTTTTTCATTGGTTGTTGCATTAAATCTTACTCATATACAATAGTGCTATTTTCTGATTGGCTATTGTGTAGCCTCTTTTTTTTTAATTGGCTGATAAGTGTCAGGCTCGACTAAGAGCTCCAGGGGAGACGCGCTTGATTCCTGCCCGGTTCCATAGAGACAGCGGTGCGGACTGATACATTTTGGGCGCTGAGGTATATTAAATATATGATAAATAGTCAAAAAGTTTTTCTGCGTGAGAAATACGATGTGTGGCGGGAGAGCGTGACAAAAGAACCAAATGCGTGACTGTCACTCTCAATGCGTGACACTTGACAGCCCTGCAAATGTCATGTAGAAGCCCTGGACTGTCATTCCTACACTCTTTTCCAGCACTCGCACCTCAGGAGTCCTTTACGCAGAAACAACACTTTTTAGTAATTAAATCATATATATTTTTAGTAAATACATAGTAAAACACATAAAGCTATTACAAGAAGGCGTTTAACACTTGGTACTATGTTCCCAGTGGGTTTAAGATGGCGTTCTAATTAAGACCGGCGTGTGTTATTTTAGAGCCAGCTTATATATATATACATATATATATATACATATATATATATATATATATATATATATATATATATATATATATATATATATATATATATATCGCAGCAAAAACCAGGACACAAATCAGTCGGACACGTCCTCTAATAGACACGCGCACACACACACACACACACACACACAGTCTGTTTTTCCAGCCCCATCATTACAAGGCCTGTGTGTTGCCATGGCAACATTGCGACACAGCCACATGCACCGGCACAATGCTGCTGATGCACACGCTATCCCATAATTCTCCTGCACCGCAATGGGATCATCACCCGGAGACAGACTTATCATGCAGGGGTGGAATGGACCGGAAAATCAGAAATGGTTGACAGGGAGGGAGGGAGGGAGGGAGAGAGAGAGAGAGAGAGAGAGAGAGACTGAGAGAGAGAGGTAGGACACACTGCCATACGTTTTTGTCTCAATATTTCTACACATGCTATGATAAATCCTGTGTACTTCAGTAATAATTGTAAAGGTAATAAAAATTGCAGCAACCTTTTTTCCGAGACACAATACGTTTGGCTTCAGTGCACCTTGGCATTGATTATACTTCTTTTCAACCACACAGACCTTCACGAATAATGGCTGCCACTCAAATCTTACAGAGGTTTGCAGCAAACTAAATTAAAGCTGGTACAATACCAACGTGGTGTCCGTGACTGCGTCGGGTTTCAATGTTAGCGCTAAACTATTGAGCATACTGGTGGAAGTTTAGGTGAGGTTTGGACCTTCTGCATTATTGAACACATTTGAACGTGAGATTGAGACGCAGCTCATGACAACAATCATGATGACAGCAGGAAGGTTTAATAGTCAGTCCATCCGTTGAGTTTGGGGGGGAGGGGTCATCCTGGAAGAGAAACAGTGCGATCAGCTTCATTTGTTTTGTAAATTTGTGGAAAAATATGTGGGCAGGAATGAATAATCGCACCTCCAGCTTCTCTCCATCCAATTCTCTCCTCCTCCTTCTCTCCTCCCCCTTTCTCTCCATCCCCAATTCTCTACTCCCCCTTCTTTCCTCCCCCTTCACTCCCCCTACACTCCCCCCTTCTTTCCTCCCCATCTCTTCACCCCCCATCTCTTCACCCCCCACCTCTCCTACCCCAAGTCTCCTCCCTCTTCTCACCTTCCCTTCTCTCCTCCCCATCTCCTCCCCCAGTGTGAGTGTGTGTGTGTTTGTGTGTGAGTGTGTAAGAGAGAGGGTGTGTGTGTGTATACAATTCCACACTTCTTTCCTCCCCAGCCCTTCACCCCCCACCTCTCCTCCCTCTTCTCTCCCCCCTGTCTCTCCTCCCCATCTCTCCTCCCCTTCTCTCCTCCCCATCTCTCCCCCAACTCTCCTCCCTCTTCTCTCCCCCTCTTCTCTCCTCCCCATCTCTCCCCCACCTCTCCTCCCTCTTCTCTCCCCCTCTTCTCTCCTCCCCATCTCTCCCCCTTCTCTCCTCCCCTTCTCTCCTCCCCCTCTCTCCTCCCCCTTCCAATCGATCTGGCCAATTTTAGCTAGTCACAATTTAGCTAGCTGACTCAACAACAATCCGTTGGTCAAAAGTTCAGGAGGTCACATAAAGGTAACCAGCTGCCCTTCAGGTTTCCGACGTTGTGCTCTATTTATTCTCGTTCTCTTCCCACAGCATGGGTCAGATTGTCACAATGACCAAATGAAGCAGATCGTCGAAAATGGATCAGAATGACTCTGCTCATCTTACAGCACCAGTAATGTTATACAGAGTTTTGACCATACAGAGTGGAAACATTAGATCACAGAGATGTACACACAGACGTATGAGTGTGTGCGTGTGTGTGTGTGTGTGTGCGAGCATGGAGGACAGTGTGTGCTAACCTGATGGTGAATAGAGGAGGACAGACAGAAAGAGGAGGGGTCAGGACCAAAGAGAACGTGACATTGAGAGCAGGGATGTGAATACAGCAAAAATAAGTGTGTGATTTTTCATAAATTATAATCGATCTGTTTCTTCACACTAATGTTTAGTGTAAAACATTATAAAATAATACAAAATAGAATATTTCTTTTCTGCTTGTCGATTTTTTAGAAGCAGTTCGGTCATTATAAGTAAAGGATTTTCACATTTATATGATTTTTTTTTTTCGGCCTTTAAGACTGGCCGAGTCTTTTGTGTGTACAGTATCGTATGATGCAAGAGGTCAGAAGTGTAGTTACATAATGCAGCACCTTATTGTGCACAGTAAGCATAACACAGAAGCCTAGACCTAAAGAAACTGTCATTGTTTACTGATGAATGCTCCTGGGCGCACACTCTCACATACACACACACACACACACACACACACACACACACACACACAAACACAAACAGACACACACACACACACACACACACACACAAACACACACACAAACACAAACACACACACAAACACAAACAAACACACACACACACACACAAACACAAACAAACACACACACACAAACACACACACAAACAAACACACACACACAAACAAACACACACACACAAACAAACACACACACACACACAAACACACACACACACACACAAACACACACACACACAAACACACACACAAACACACACACAAACAAACACACACACACAAACACACACACACACACACACACACACACAAACACTGACTCTGAAACACTGAATGCAGCTTAATTGTATCTGAAGATTCTTACTTATTTTAATCACTTGAAACGGACAAGAAAGAAAGAAAGAAAGAAAGAAAGAAAGAAAGAAAGAAAGAAAGAAAGAAAGAAAGAAAAGGTTTATCATCATTATTTAAGAATGAATGAATGAATAAGGAAGAAAGAAAGAAAGAAAGAAAGAAAGAAAGAAAGAAAGAAAGAAAGAAAGAAAGAAAGAAAAGGTTTATCATCATCATTTAAGAATGAATGAATGAATGAATAAGAAAGAAAGAAAGAAAGAAAGAAAGAAAGAAAAGGTTCATCATCATTATTTAAGAATGAATGAATGGATGAAAGAAAAGAAAGAAAGAAAGAAAGAAAATCTTCTGTCAGAACAGAAAGCAGTGCTACTGAAGACTAATCCCAGACTGATCCCAGTCTATTACAATACTTAAAGCAACATGGTGCTAAATATCTGTATCCTTGAGATAAAGGCTATTTTATACAGCTCCAGTCTCGGAGTAGCATCGGGTTTCCCATTACATTAACATGGAGGATGAAATAAAAGAGTATTAGCACCATCATGAGATTAGAGATTATCTCTGAATTGGTCTTTATTCAACCTGTTTATTAAATTCATCCATCCGTCTTAAATGCTGCGCTCTATACCCAGGAGCGCCGATCAGATTCGGTGAAACGAAATGTAGAGAAAGAAAAAGAAGACGTCTACAAGAGCGTGTGTTTCGTAAGGAACACTCTTGTGAGTTAAAATGACTGATCAGGAGTTAATAAACGATGTGTATTAAGTTTATACGTCTCTGCTGACAATATTGTCTTATACGACAATGTGCTTAAAATCCAAATATCAAGTTGCATTAGAAGGCAACATCATAGTCGAAAGAGGGTCCATGTGTTTGTATGGATGTGTTAAGGACAGAGAAGGACTGCTAATCAGAGAAAGAGAGAGAGAGAGAGAGAGAGAGAGAGAGAGAGAGAGAGAGAGAAAAAGAGATAAAGACTGAGACAGAAAAGGGATCGTACTTTGTCACTCCATAGTTAGCTGTCCTTTTAAAGGTGGAGTTGCAGTCAACAGCTGTGCAAACCATGGCACCCACCAGAGGCACCCACCACTCACTCTCTGATCACTACTCATTCACACACACACACACACACACACACACACACACACACACACACACACATCCTTGGCACTGTTGGCAAACAACTGCCTAGGGCACAATCCAAACACCCACACGCACATACACTAAAACAGTAATCTTTCCCTCAGGCAAAACAAAACACTTCCCCCTGCAATGAGGTTTTTCATTCCATTTAAACTAGAAGGTTCAAAGATTCCAGATCATTTATGTTCATCTTCTGCATTAACACTGGAGGATTCCTCAAAGTCCAGATCTAATAACGTTCAAACGAGCCTCTTCAAACGAGTCTTGATGACCTCGCTTATTTAATTTAAGCGAAAAAAGAGGAAGCGAGGGTTGCGGTCACGCTTTCCGCTCCATCAGTAACTCTTCTGTGCGTCCGTTTCTCACCCCATCTGTTCTTCTAAAATAAGCACCACCTGCTTGAGAAAATGGAGAAATTCTCCCCGAAACTCTTGTAGTTTCACCTTCAGGGTTCAGAGTTATGTAAATAGTTAGTTCCCTCCTTGAGATAAAAGATAAAACTTTTGTTAATATTTAAAAAAAAAAAAAAAAAAAACGTAAAATGCAAGCTAGCAAGAGTTCATATCGTCGCTGTCGGGCGGAATCCTCGTATCTCCAAAACCGTTATTTTTCAGGAAATTAAAAAAACGCCGTACCTTATCTGCAGTGCACAGGGTTTAGTCCGCGTTGCAGTGGATTGTCTTGCGCTAAATTCCTGTCCACAGACGAGCACCAGAACTAGCGGGGGTCAAGATTTTTTTTTCTTTGAGCCCAGTGTTTTGAAGACATTTACCTCAGAAGACGTGTTGATTCGTTGCGACTCTTCTTGAGGAGAAATATGCCGTGAAGCTCTCCCGCGGAGTGAGGAAGAGGTGGACAGTTGAAGTGTCCAATGGAGTTATGAGATTTGCGCTCAAGCTATTTTCAAGACTTTAGATTGGTTAATAACTTGTAAAAATAACAGACCCACGTGGGGACTGACCAATAGCATCGATATGTGAAAAAATATGAAATTGACCAAATTTGGACATACGAGGTTTCCGCCCGACAGCGACGTTATGTAAATAAATTTGATCTGTACATGTTGTAACATGCCGTAGCGAAATAGTGGATAAGTTAGTATGTGATTGTTGTTGTGATTTAATCTTAATACTTATGGACCTCTCTCTTTCTCTCTCTCTCTCTCTCAGATTTTCTCGTTAGTAATATTCAGCTGCATTGCTAACGAGGGCTACGTGAACAGGCCGGACGAGGTGGTGGAGTACTGTGTCTTTAATCGGAACCAGAACGCCTGTAACTACGCAGTAGGAATGGGAACGCTGGCCTTCATTTGCTGCATGGCCTTCTTGGCACTGGATGTTTACTTCCCACAGATCAGCAGCGTGAAGGATCGCAAGAAGGCCGTGCTCGCAGACATCGGGGTGTCAGGTGAGAGAAGCTACTGGACGTTCATCCCCACGTGAAGCCGAAGCTACAGCATTATGGCTAAGCGTTATGGACCGCAAAGTTACCGGTAGTTGTATACGTAGTGTAAATAATAATAATAATAATAATAAATAAAGAATACCGCAGTACTTTCCCTACCTAAGTGACTTAAGTATAAGGTATAGTTTTGGTGACGTTTCACTCTTTCGTCGAAGAAACAGACGGTGATGTATAGCGTTCATTACTGCACGTCTGTGGGCTTTGTCCTGAATTTGTGCCACTGTTAGTGGAGGATTAAGCTGCGCTGAAAGCAGCGGCGTGAAATATTGTGGTGGCATGCAGTAAACAGCAAAGGACAATGGTTCTTTACGAGCCTTTTGTGAGCCGTTACAAATGCGCACACGCGCTCGTGCACTCAATATGGCAGTTTGAGTTTATCCATCACAGACACACAAATTCTAGCACAGTTAAGGGTCAGTATGAAATATACAGTGTCCACTGTGTACATCCAAATATAGCTACACAATGTCCACTGTGTACATCCAAATATAGCTACACAATGTCCACTGTGTACATCCAAATATAGCTACACAATGTCCACTGTGTACATCCACATATAGCTACACAATGTCCACTGTGTACATCCAAATATAGCTACACAATGTCCACTGTGTACATCCACATATAGCTACACAATGTCCACTGTGTACATCCACATATAGCTACACAATGTCCATTGTGTACATCCACATATAGCTACACAATGTCCACTGTGTACATCCAAATATAGCTACACAATGTCCACTGTGTACATCCAAATATAGATACACAATGTCCACTGTGTACATCCAAATATAGCTACACAATGTCCACTGTGTACATCCAAATATAGCTACACAATGTCCACTGTGTACATCCAGATATAGCTACACAATGTCCACTGTGTACATCCAAATATAGCTACACAATGTCCACTGTGTACATCCACATATAGCTACACAATGTCCACTGTGTACATCCACATATAGCTACACAATGTCCACTGTGTACATCCACATATAGCTACACAATGTCCACTGTGTACATCCACATATAGCTACACAATGTCCACTGTGTACATCCACATATAGCTACACAATGTCCACTGTGTACATCCACATATAGCTACACAATGTCCACTGTGTACATCCAAATATAGCTACACAATGTCCACTGTGTACATCCAAATATAGCTACACAATGTCCACTGTGTACATCCAAATATAGCTACACAATGTCCACTGTGTACATCCAAATATAGCTACACAATGTCCACTGTGTACATTTAAATATGGCTACACAATGTCCACTGTGTACATCCAAATATAGCTACACAATGTCCACTGTGTACATCCAAATATAGCTACACAATGTCCACTGTGTACATCAAAATATAGCTACACAATGTCCACTGTGTACATCCAAATATAGCTACACAATGTCCACTGTGTACATCCAAATATAGCTACACAATGTCCACTGTGTACATCCAAATATAGCTACACAATGTCCACTGTGTACATCCAAATATAGCTACACAATGTCCACTGTGTACATCCAAATATAGCTATACAATGTCCACTGTGTACATTTTAATATGGCTACAAAATGTCGACTGTGTACAACACATATAGCTACATAATACTTGCCCTATACAACTTTATACATCTACACAACATCCACAAGCTACTGTACACCAATCTATAGCTACACAATGTCCAATTTCTGTGTGTAAATTCTGCCTCTCTCTTTCACTCACTCCAGCATTTTGGTCATTCGTCTGGTTTGTTGGTTTCTGCTTCATGGCCAACCAGTGGCAGGTGGCAAAACTCGAGGACAATCCACTGAAGGAGGGTGCAGACGCCGCTCGTGCCGCCATCACCTTCTCCTTCTTCTCCATCTTCACCTGGGTCTGTACCTTTACTTACTTTAAAAACCCGGGCAAATATAAACACTCCTTAGCATTGCAGACAATAAGGTATGGGTTTCCTGGGACTGCTGTGGAGCTGTGGTCATTGTGTTAAGTACTAGCACTTGTTCCTTTGCTCATGTTTTCTCCATCACTGTGTGCGTGTGCGTGTGCGTGTGTGTGTGTGTGTGTGTGTGTGTGTGTGTGTGTGTGTGTTCGTGTGTGTTTCAGGTAGCGCTCACATGGTTATCTTTGGCAAAGCTACACTCAGTGAATTTTGAAGAGGAATACCTCAAATTGTTTCCATGCTAACACACTTGCACAGGCTTTTACACAAACACACAAACACACACACACACACACACACACACACACCTGAACTAAATTAATTGATAAATCAGAATTTTTGGAATAAACGTTTCCACAGTGCTGTGCATTTTACGGTTGTTTATTCACTATTGTTTGCTAGTTTATTAGCTTATCTGTTGATGGGTCGATTACTAATTCATTTTAAAAATGAACTTTTGCTAAGCTATAAATGAATTCCGACTTAGATAGGAGACAATTTGTATTCTACTGTTCATTTTGAGCAAATAAATAGAATAAAAGTAATTATGTGTGAAGAACGCTGTAGCCTGTGTGTTCCGGCCCCCTAGTGGTAGGTGTAAAAATAGCGTTTCCATCAAAGTTTATACTGTATAGTCAGATGACACATTTATAACCTAGGGATTATTTGGTACTTGTCTTTCCTTTCATTTATGAGTAGTGTGGTGTGCAGTACTTTAATTTGGGGTTTGCGTTCAAGTTCTCCTGGGAATTTGGTATTTACAATTTGGGAAGTCGTAATTACGACGTCAAGTACGAAAACACTTTCGGCTTGAAGCAACATGGTGGTGTACTTTCTCATAATTAATTTAATAAATACAGCAAACATAGAAAATGAAGAACAAAGAATTCGCATCAGGTGTCTTTTGCTTAATTGTGTGATGATGTATTTTGTACAGACAGTTAGTTTAATTGTAGATAATAATAATAATAAAAAAAAAAAATAAATAAGTTATTTGCATCCATCTTTTCTAGCTGACCCGCCCACAAACCTAGCAGTGTTCCCCTTATATAAAATTGTAACAAATGCCGGGTGTACCGTACGATCTGAAGCTGATCGTTCCTGTTTCACTCTATTTAATCTCCTTATACATAAATATAAACAAGCTCTTGTGGGATACAAATGTTTTTTCTGAACCAACTGCATTTTTATGAATGCATAATTTATTTATTATTATTTTTTTAAGAATGAATTTGTATTCCAGTTTGATAAATGAGGCTCGATGAAAGCAATACAGCCAGGTTTTGCTTATATTTTTTTAATTTTTTATTTTTTTATCATTTGAGGTTGGAAGTGAATTCTGCTTAAAATACAGTATGTATCTACAATATAAATACACAGATAAGCTCTTTGCTTAATGACCTCTTAACGTTGTACTGCACTAATTGCTGCGCTGTACTAATAACGCTCTCGCTTTTCTGTCCCTCTCCCTCTCTATCCTTACACCAAATCCTTCATTGATTTGCTTTCACTTACTACACTTTTGCTACCATTTTCTTTCATGGATTGTGGGTTTGTATCTGCTATCCGCTGTTGTTTACACATACACAATGAATTAAACCCAAATTCCATGATTTAACCTTTTTTTCTTATCAATCTTACGAATTCATATTTTCCTTCCTTTCTTTTTTTTTTTTTTTGCTTACAACCTATTCTGCTTTCCATTCCCCTTTGCAAACTTAATTCCCCGTTTCCAGGCAGGACAGTCCTTCCTGGCTTTCCAGCGTTTCAAGTTGGGGGCGGACTCGGCCCTGTTCTCACAGGACTACACTGACCCGAGCCAAGATGCCGCCGCCGCTCCATACAGCGCCTTCACCAGCGGCGAAGAGCCCGAGAGCCCTGGAGGAACAGGCTCGTACCAGCAACCCAACGGAGAAGGAATGTTTGATGGGCCTGCAGGATACCAGCGTCAGGATTACTAACTACATGAAGGAAAGGCAATGTGGAGCTGTGTTACTTCTGGAGTTCTGTAAGGGGGTTTTCACACCTGGCTCGTTTAGAGCATTTGTTTCGGAACCTGGTGCGTTTTTTCCCTTGGTTCGGTTGATTTAGACATACATCAACATGGCAATCGCGCTCCGAAGCAGTTTACTGAGTTTACTGAGAACGCAGTCTGATCTAATGAACCAACCTGTATAGCAATGCATGATGGGAACTGCCTTATGTAACGTGTTACATACTGTAGCATGTCTGTTTAGCTAACAGGCCTAATAGCTAGCAACATGAATTTGAGGTTAACATGTCTGGTGAAACTTTGACTCTTTTTAAAACTGATAAATTCTAGCGAATACAGATAAAAGCCACAGTAAGCTCACAGAGCAGCTGACTATCCATATTGACTGATGAGCGCTATGAGCAGAACCCCAGAACATAAACAGATAGACTATGGCCAATGAGAGCGCAGTTTACTCACATACCTGCGAGTTATATAAAAACATTGCGGTAAGCTTTAAAATTTTGCCATGTAGAAGCAAACCGAGCCAAGGAGAGAAGGATAGGTAACAATTTGTCTCCTAGTTTCGGAACAAAGTACAGGTCTGGAAACACCCTAAGAGCTGTTCAACAGCCATCACCATGAATTTGACAAATTTTGAATGTTCTCAGCCATCTAGACAGTTTTTTTATTTGACTTTTTTTTTTGAGTGTCATCATTATGAGTGTTGGGCTTTTTAGATATGAAAGAAAGAGCAATTGAGAAAAAGTAAAGATTGATGTTAGCCTTTAAAAAGGTATACAGTACGCAATTATACCAGTTTGCCTTGAAAATTCATTTTATCTGGTGTGTTGTCTGAGTAATCCAAACCTTATTCTTGATGTTATCAATTATAGACATATGTTCTGCCAATAAGCAAGCACCACAGCAGAGGCCATGCTGAACAAATTACAGCATTTACACTAATTCCGCTTCTTACATTAGATCAGATCTTACAAATCCCAGTTTAAAAAAAAAAAGTCCGTATTAGTTTGTAACGTGTAGAAAACGTGTCACACTGAAAAGCAAAACCGTCACCCCATTGCCCTTAGGCCATAATCGCCACTTCCGCATTATAATCTTTCACCACTGTAAATGTTCGGCGGATTTGGCATGGCATCTTGTCCATACTGTGTGTAAACAGTGCTCTGTGACTATGATGCTGCCTTTTTGGTGAAAATAAACGACTTTGATGGGCAGCGATCGTCTAATACTACTGTCAAGCTACGAAGCTGCCATCTAATAGAAAAGTAAGTGTGTTTAAAAAAAAGTTTGCGATGATCATTTCGTGCATTTTAAGACTACACACGTGCTTAAAGGTACTTATATATATTAAGCTTCTGGATATTACCCATTTTACGAGGTTATTTGGCTAACTGAGACCCTTGAGACAACTGGCTTATCGCTAATTGTACTGGAAACTACAAAAATACAGTATGAGTATTGATGGGTAATTCTGAAAGAACAACGCTGCGGTCTATGTTTTAAACTATATGCTTTAAACGCATATAACGTGCTCTTGTCGACTTCACTTCACTACGTCCACGTGCGTATCGGCTACGTCACACGATCCCTTCTTTTTGGTCATATAGCGCTGCCGTTAACTAGCCTGTTTTCCTAGCTAGCACGCGATAACTTTTGCTAACTGCGGCAGCTTGCATGCTATCGAGCTAGCTTATTAAATATCACGCAGACATTTTGCTGTTTGTTGTCAATGCCACAAAGCAGCTTTAAGTAATACTTACTTAAATATTATTAAGTACAAATTCCAAATTGTTTCTGTAAGTAATAAGTCCACAGGAAATTGAGGGAAGTTCGTTATTTACATGAAATTAAACATGAAGTTCGTTATTTACATGTAACCGTATACAGTACATCACAGCAATTCGCCAACGATTCAATTTTTTCAGTGTATTAAAGAACGACGTGTTGATTTTTATCTGTATAGTTAGAATTTAGGTTGAGGAGCATTCGCAAAAACACGACAAATCTCAGAATACGTGTATTTACAGTTATGATAAATTACAGAGGCATCTTACCAAGCGCTGACCCTGAAGACTCCTTCAAAATACAAAAAAAAAAATTGCACGTCAGCACTTAACACCAACAATTACACACATTCTTAATTCAATTATAATTAGAGATCACTATAGAAATCACTGTCAGACATTTCTAGGAAAAAATAATGTGGTAATGTATCTTTTAGCGTGTTATAAGTCTCCATACATAGAGGAAAATTAACACTTTTTAGGCAATTGTCTTCCAAAATACATTATAGTTTATATATTTTTTTTTTCTTATAGCAAATAATTATTGTTTTGGATGGATAGGGAAGCTGTATGTTGCCTTCTTCATTAAGGGCGTCTGTGTGTATTCACAAAGAAATGACGGTAATGTAGAGATTTTGTTGAATAAATGTTCATTTTGCTGAAAAGTGTGTGTATAAAGGATTTTGGGACACCGTGCATTAATATTCAATCTCTGGAACTTTTGTCCCAACTGTTGTCCCAACAGCTTCTGTCCAATCAGAAACGAGAGTTCAACGCTTTGGAATAACTCACTTGAAATTGTTCTTGTAGCAGTGGATATGGGTTGCTTGAACACAATAGTGTTTGGGATTCTTGATGTCTGTCTATATTAAGGGTTATTTTATATCTATTCATTAATAGCTTTTTTTCTGAACGAGAAGTCGACAAGAGTGCATAAAAACAGTTTTAGGCCGCAGTCTTGTTTAGACCACTCAACTGTTCAGTAGTTCCACAAGATAAAAATCCAAACCGCGATTATTTAACTTTTACAATGGCAGAATTAACATTCTTCTCCAGTATCAGCCATCGCTGAATTGAAATAAATTCATAGTCACATAAGCATCTGCGAATAGTCATGGCTGTAAAAATGAAAAGTTATTTATTGAAATCCATCCATATTTTCTGTGCTAGTGGAGCTTATTTTTCAAGATGATATTTAAGTCATTGTTTTTTTTTTTCAGGCAATATTTTTTTGCTGAATGTTTCTGAAGGAACTGACTCTTTGCTCCAATGTCATTTCATATAACAGTATATATGTAAATCTCTAATTGAATATAAAACTTTATTTTAAAACATTATGATGTGAAAAGTATACAAAACTCTGGTGTCCTTCTCGCTCGTCCCTCCTGTATTTACGTGAACGTCTCTCTCTCTCTCTCTCTCTCTCTCTCTCTTTCTCTCTTTCTCTCTCTCTCTCTGTACTGAACATTTATTTCTAAATTTGTCCAAAAAATATGATTTTATTTTGGAATATTACATATTAAAATGAATCAATATAAAACAGTTGGCAGATGAAACTATGTAGTTCTGTAAAATTGTGTGACCTTCTCTGTGTTATTCTAGATAGGCTACAGAAAAAAAAAGGAAAGTTAAGGTCTATTAAGTGCTACTGTTTTTGATGTAATGGATTTTATGTATATTTAAAACACAATAAAGAAATATAAAAATATAACCAAAATATTTTCTATTTTTTTTTTTTTTTTCATTTTCTATGATGAACCACAAACTTCTACAGTCGTTTAAAATATTTATTTATATTTAAGGGTGGTGGGGGGGGCTTAGTGGTTAGCACGTTCGCCTCACACCTCCAGGGTTGGGGGTTCGATTCCCGCCTCCACCTTGTGTGTGTGGAGTTTGCATGTTCTCCCCGTGCCTCGGGGGTTTCCTCCGGGTACTCCGGTTTCCTCCCCCGGTCCAAAGACATGCATGGTAGGTTGATTGGCATCTCTGGAAAATTGTCCGTAGTGTGTGATTGTGTGAGTGAGTGATTGAATGAGAGTGTGTGTGTGCCCTGCGATGGGTTGGCACTCCGTCCAGGGTGTATCCTGAGTTGATGCCCGATGACGCCTGAGATAGGCACAGGCTCCCCGTGACCCGAGGTAGTTTGAATAAACGGTAGAAAATGAGTGAGTGAGAGTAAGTGTGTGTGTCGATGTGTGTTATCTGTGTACGTGTTGTGTGTGTACGGTATGTGTGTGTATGTGCGCGCGCGCGCAATAGGTTCGCATCACATCCAGGGTGTAAGTCCCGTCTCGTGCCCACTGTTTCCGGGCTCTGGATTTATTGCCTGCTTGCTGTATATTAGACCTGGTGTCATAAGTATGTATGTTAATCTGTCTCAGTCAGCATTAAATTTATTCTCGTCATATTACGACTTTATTCTCGGAATCTTATTCTAACGCCCCTTTATGCCGGTACACCACGTACAGTAGCAGAGCCGAAGATTACCGAAAGTTTCCGAATCCTAAAAGTCCCGTTTCCGCTTCAAGATGGCGGCGTCGCGCAAGCCTCTGATGCATAGTGTAAGACAACAATAAGGAAATGTCGCCTTTTTCTCTTTGTATTCTTTCATTTATTTACAAATGAACAAACGTCTGTTTATGACACTGTCAAAAATGCTGCTCCATACATAGTATCTGTAGTGAAAGATTGACTTGTTTAGTTAGCATGTTAGCATTTAAATAGCCATAGAATACAATACAATCTTATTTGCTATCACGATTTAATCACATAGAATAAATATGAACGATTAATTATAACATACTATAGAATTGAGTAACTTTGGCGACCATTATCTGTATTTATTGTCTGTGGTATTAACACAACAGTGATGTTACACAGGAAACAGATTAGCGTTTGCTAACTTTTGTGGGTTGAACCCCAAGTGGGTTTAATACTAACTGACAAAGTGAACTACAAATGGCACCAAATTACTTCTGTGCCCTTTCTAGTTGACTTCATATGTTGGATATTTGGATTTAGACACTGTACCTTTACTGAGCTACCAACTTAACAGACCAACAGAAGTCCTAAAATTGTATAAATCAACAAATCAGTGGCCTTCAAAGATGAGATAATAAAATGTTAACGTACAGAATTTCCATAAACAGAAAGAAAAAAAAAGGTTATATATAGTATTTAAGCCCTATAGTCATTTTAGAATGTATTTTATATTAGTACTTGTACTTCCTGGACCCAATGCAGCAGATAAGAACTCATTTACAAATAAAATCAAACACGTAGTATATGTCGTGGAGAATAAGCAACTCGTTGTTGAAATGTATTAACGCCATGTTCTGGATTTGGTTCTGTGGGTTTTAGCACCAGAGCTGGACAGATGACCTGCCGCTGTGCCAGCTGTGTGGAGTGGGAACGGCACCAAACTGCGTGTACAGCCCCGATGGCAAAAGCAACCAGATGCACCCTAATGAGGACGGGCACTTCCGCTTCAGGTCAGTCATGAAACACAAAACAGAAGCTTCAGGTGATGAGGAGGTGTAACAGGCAGTCTGACAGCTTTGGCCAACTGGCAGACTGAATGGATTCAGATCCAGCGGATGTTCCAGTGGATTGATCCCAGCACTCAAAAAATAGACTCATTTATACATTAATATATTGATCTATCATACAGACATTGTGTGTCGAGGAAATATGAAAGATTAAATCTTCCCTATTCACTTTGCCCCACAGTACCGAGTCCTGTTTCCTGTATGGGGTGTTTAACGGTTACGACGGCAGCCGAGTGGCCAATTTTGTGTCCCAGTGTCTGACTGCAGAGCTTCTTCTGGGCCAGCTCAACTCCAGTCACTCTGACGCAGACATTCGTCGCATCCTCTCACAGGTAGCTGTTTTTTTTTTGTTTTTTTTTTTTTAAATTCCCTGGAGATTTACTACAGCTGCTCACTTAAGCAGAATCAAAAAAAGATTGTTTTGGAGATATCTCAGTAGTCTCTGTGTGTTTGGGCAGCTGTGTATTTCATGTGAATGAATAAAAACTGCATGATGTTCCACCATAAAAACGATAAAGCCTCAGAAGTTAGACCCCAAGATCAGTGCTACACAAATGTTGAGATGCGGCAATAATTTAGTTAGTTGGTAAGTTATTTAGTCCGACTGACTAAACAAGTCATTCATTTGGGAAGTAATTCATTTGGACCAGTAATTTTGTCAGTTAATGGGCCAGAAATTCAGTCAGTGGGTTGGATAATAAATCAATCAGGCTGTCAGTAAGTCGATCTGTTATTCTGGACATTAAGTCTTTTACCAAATGGCTCAGTTGGTTGTATCATTTGTCAGTAATCTGTCAGTTGTTCAATTAGTTTGTCTGACAGTAAGGCATTCAGTCTGTTTAAAAATCAGCTGATTCATCAATAGGTTGATTCGGTAATAAGTCCGATGCACATTTGGTCAGTAAATTTATCAGCAAATTGTCTCTCAACACATTTGCCTGTCAGTTATTTGGTCAAGTTATTCAGGGTGACTGTAAGTCAGTCAGTCGTTCAGTATAACATTTTGTTGTTAAGTCAGTATATCACTTGGACAGTAAGTCAGTCAGCCATCCAGTACGTTTGTCAGTAAGTGCTCATTAAGTATGAAGTAGTTCATAGTCAGTAGTTCAGCCATTTCATTGGTCAGTAGATCAGTCGGTAATCAGTTGATCAGGAGCTCAGTCAGTAAGTCAGTCGATTTGTAGCTCAGTCAGTAAGTTAGACGATCGGTAGCTCAGTCAATAAGTCAGTCGATCAGTAGCTCATTCAGTAAGTCAGTCGATCGGTAACTTAGTCGGTAAGCCAGTCGATCAGTCAGTAAGTTAGTTGATCAGTAACTCAGTCAGTAAGCCAGTCGATCAGTCAGTAAGTTAGTTGATCAGTAACTCAGTCAGTAAATCAGTCGATCAGTCAGTAAGTTAGTTGATCAGTAACTCAGTCAGTAAGTCAGTCGATCGGTAACTTAGTCAGTAAGTTAGTCAATCAGTAACTCAGTCAGTCGATCGGTAGCTCAGTCAGTAAGTCAGTCGATCGGTAACTCAGTCAGTAAGTCAGTCGATCGGTAACTCAGTCAGTAAGTCAGTCGATCGGTAACTCAGTCAGTCGATCGGTAGCTCAGTCAGTAAGTCAGTCGATCGGGTAGCTCAGTCAGTAAGTCAGTCGATCGGTAGCTCAGTCAGTAAGTCAGCCGATCGGTAGCACAGTCAGTAAGTCAGTCGATCGGTAGCTCAGTCAGTAAGTCAGCCGATCGGTAGCTCAGTCAGTAAGTCAGCCGATCGGTAGCTCAGTCAGTAAGTCAGACGATCGGTAGCTCAGTCAGTCAGACGATCGGTAGCTCAGTCAGTAAGTCAGCCGATCGGTAGCTCAGTCAGTAAGTCAGCCGATCGGTAGCTCAGTCAGTAAGTCAGCCGATCGGTAGCTCAGTCAGTAAGTCAGCCGATCGGTAGCTCAGTCAGTAAGTCAGTCGATCGGTAGCTCAGTCAGTCAGTAAGTCAGCCGATCGGTAGCTCAGTCAGTAAGTCAGTCGATCGGTAGCTCAGTCAGTAAGTCAGTCGATCGGTAGCTCAGTCAGTAAGTCAGTCGATCGGTAGCTCAGTCAGTAAGTCAGTCGATCGGTAGCTCAGTCAGTAAGTCAGCCGATCGGTAGCTCAGTCAGTAAGTCAGCCGATCGGTAGCTCAGTCAGTAAGTCAGTCGATCGGTAGCTCAGTCAGTAAGTCAGCCGATCGGTAGCTCAGTCAGTAAGTCAGCCGATCGGTAGCTCAGTCAGTAAGTCAGCCGATCGGTAGCTCAGTCAGTAAGTCAGCCGATCGGTAGCTCAGTCAGTAAGTCAGCCGATCGGTAGCTCAGTCAGTAAGTCAGTCGATCGGTAGCTCAGTCAGTAAGTCAGTCGATCGGTAGCTCAGTCAGTAAGTCAGTCGATCGGTAGCTCAGTCAGTAAGTCAGTCGATCGGTAGCTCAGTAAGTCAGTCGATCGGTAGCTCAGTCAGTAAGTCAGTCGATCAGTAGGTCACACAGTAACAGTAAGTCAGCCAGTCAGTGATTCAGTCCAACAGAATTTTTTGATGTTTAATAACAGATAATAATGCTTTGACTAGACATATGCTGCTGTGCTGTCCAATTAATTACATCTCAACGTTTTTTACTAAAATTATTTATCATAGCTTTTATTAGATAATAAGAATTACATTGTAAAGATAAGGCTTCTTTTAATGAAGGTTTGTCAAGTATTGCACTGGCATGATGCCTTTATAATTTATACTTAAACCATAATATGTCAGTAAACATGATGTGTTTATTGTTTTCAGGTTGTCTAAGTAAACCTAAACAGTTGCACATGGCACTTTTGCATGCACACTTAAACATATAACCTACACTGTACATTAATACTGAAGACCAAAACACACACATGACAATTTATGGCCAGCTTATATGTAATTTAATGGACTCTTTAAGGAAGCTTTCAGATGTTCGTGTGAATGAGATGACGACAAACTAGATGTGATTTATCGTTATTCAGTTTTGATGAATGTGTAAGTAATGTTTTTTTTCTCTTTCCTTTCTTCCATTTTTCTGTGTCGGTGTCTTCAAGGCTTTTGACGTAGTGGAGAAGAGTTACTTCGAGACCATCGATGACGCACTGGCAGAAAAGGCCAACCTTCAAGTGCAAATCCCAGAGGCGAGAACTCACTCACACACACACACACACACACATATACAACAAAGAGAATGGTTACAGCAGCAACTTTCAAGGTCCCACACACAAAGCTAATTCATGAATAGAAAAATTCCTTTTGTTGGTTGTGAACATGAGAAAGCCGTGATTAAAGTGCTACACACTGCGCCACCGAGAGAGAGTTTTTGGTTCAATACTGAATAAAAGTAATATCTTTTGTCCAAGCTGAGTATCCTGGAGCATATATAATTATTAAGTTACCACATTTGATTCACAGACCGAGTACACAGTTTTCCTTCCAGACTTTTCCCAATGCATAGCTTAAGGCGTACCAGAAGAAATACACAAATCATTAGCTAAATTAAAGCCAGTTAAGATCCAGACTGCCCTTGTTTATATGCTTGAGTTTCTTCTTGAGTTTTTTAGCACAAGATAATTACGCAACGTGAACAGTGTATTAGACTTTAAGGTACAGAGATGGGGGACTCGAGCCATATGACTTGACTCGGGTCAGACTTAAGTCGCAAATTTGAGACTTGAGACTTGCTTAACAAATATTAAAAAAAGACTCGACTTGACTTTGACTTGACATTCATGACTTGAGACTTACTTGTGCACATGTGTGACTTACTCCCACCTCTGGTAAGGTACGAATATGTGCTCAGGGCAAAGGGTCTCACGAGCATAATTTAAGTAACGTTGTTTTCATTTTTGTCCTGCAGGGGGTGATGTTCCACCAGCTGTCTCCTCAGAGTCAGAAGATTGCAGAGCGGCTGAAGACTCTGGAGCAGGAGGTGTCTGGAGGAGCCACGGCCATAGTCGCTCTCATTCTCAACAACAAGCTATACATTGCTAACGTGGGTACGTACACACACACACACACACACACACACATTAATCATCAATTCTGTATGATGATTCACACATTGTCAACCTCAATCGTATACCTTCTATTCTGGCCAATGCTGCAGAGGATTTTCGAAATAGACGATAAATGATTAACACAAAAATATCACAAATGTTAAAAACATTATTAAGAAGTTTAACACATTTCATATAATCCTACACACAGACTCAGTAGACTTGTTCAATATTGGAATAAAATAGCAGTGTCGCATCAAAACAGTAAATTATTTTGTCTAAATATAACCTTGGACAAATTCAGATATTTCTAATATAGCCGTGTTTTGAAATCGTCACGCCATTGACTTCGACATTTGAGAACACCGCAGCTGAAAAATCAACAGTTGACTAAAAACATTGGGATTTTCTATATATATATATAGACATAAATACTTCAGTATATACTGGATATGAACTCTTGTCACTTAATGATTATAATCAGACAACTGAAATTCACTTCTACACATCAGATTGTTTGCTACGTATTCGGATAGCCGTATGTCGTTGCTTGCACAGCGCACACACAGACCTTTTGCCTTTTTTTTTTTTTTTTTTCCTTGACATTATCCCTCATTACTTTGGTTTGCATGTGGGTTCGACTTTCTGAAAAGGTCAAGCCGTGGTCAAAGTGGCGCATTGCCGTAGGTGAGACTGTTTTGGTAATTGTTCAGACAGATATGGTAACGTGGTGAGAGCTGATTTCCCAGAGGAGAAAGAAAGAAAGAAAAACCTGCATTCAGTCTTTTATATCTGGGTTTAAAAAAAAACAAAACAACATAGACCAACTGAACATGGAACATTTTTTGGAGACCACCAATTTTATTTGGGGTAGGGGGGTGGGTGGGTTTGCTGTCACCTCTTCAGGAGGTTAAATACATGATCAGTCGGGTCAATAAAGCTACCATCATCAATAAAGCCATAAAAGCCCAAGCCGTGACATTACCTCCACCCTTCTTAACCGCTGAGCTTGTATGTGTTGGAACACAGCGGATATTTTCTTTCTCTCGACTTTGTGCCTAATTTCTGTATTTGGTTGCAAAGTACAGTCTGAGTAAAGTACAGTTCTCACCGCCGAGAGGTTTACGTCTCCCTAGAAGTCTTCTCTGAACGGTGGATTGTGATAAATTCACATCCGCTCCATGGAGGGTCAAGTCGAGTCAAGATGCTTTTATTGTCGTTTCAACCATTAATAGTGTAGCTGATGCAGTGAAATGAGACAACGTGGTGCTACATAGAGCAAAGACAGAGCTGCGTAGGACAACACGGAACTACGGACAAAAGACAGTGCAAACACGCACTACAAGACGTTACACAAAAGTGGCGCCAACCAGAGTTCATACCGTATATTCTATAGTCATGCGCAAAAATACTGGAAGGAACACTTAAAGTAATAGCAGCAGGCTTTTACTCACTGTTGCTTTTGGGCTTTTCTTCACAGCTCTCGTAATGTTTCTGTTGGAAACTGGAGTTGTTATGACTGACCTGTTTGGTTGTTGGTGCGCCGGTGGTTTCTTTGCTTTACCGAACATTCTTGTCTAATTGTTGTTTTGGCTCTGCTTCTGCAACAAATCTCAACTTTATAACGGCTCAGTTTTTCCTCAGTAGACAGCGCTCTGGTCTGGTCAAGTTTGTTTTAAACTTTTTACCAGTAAATGCGGTTTTGTCAGGTGAAATCCTGGCCTCAGACAAGAGGCGGCATTCAGAACTGTTTATTGTTTAAACAGCCAATGGAACAGAGCACATCTGGGCAACCAGAAACATCTATTGGAATATTTTTGGGATGATCTGAAAATTGAGTCAATTCAAACTCAACGGTGCTTCGTTGTACACTGATGAGCAGCTCTAGATGTAGTGCTTTGTAACAGTCAGAAAGTTTAGCCGCTTCTATTGCTCGAGTTTCTGAGTAACATGACGGGTTGCTGTAATGTGTTTGATGGTTACTGTGAAAGATAAGTGAAAGAGTGAATAATTAAATGCATTACACCACCTCATGCTGAAATATTTTGCATTGAAATCAGTCTGCATAACGTGTGTGTGTGTGTGTGTGTGTGTGTGTGTGTGTGTGTGTGTGTGTGTGTGTATTTTGGCCACTACTCAGGCACCAATCGAGCTCTGCTTTGCAAGTACACCAGTGACCGTCAGAATCAGGTGATTCAGATTGGACGAGCCCACACAACTGACAATGAAGATGAGCTGGCCAGACTGGCTCAGATAGGTGAGTATACACACACACACACACACACACACACACACACAAGCACATTAGTGTGTGGGTTGTCATCTGTTCTGTATGTTTCATAGTTAGATAAAAACTCTTTTTTAGAGGAATATATTCTCTCTCCCACTCTTCTCTCTTTCTTTCTTTCTCTGTCTCTTTTTCTTTCTCTTTCCTTCTCTTTCTCTCTCTCTCTTTCTCTCCTGTCTCTCTTTTTCTCTCTTGCTCTCTCTCTCTCTCTCTCTTTCCTTTCTCTCTTCTCTCCCCACCCCCTCTCTCTCCACTCTTCTGTCTGTCTCTCTTCTCTCTCTCTCTCTCTCTCTCTCTCTCTCTCCCTCTTTTTCCTCTCTCTCTCTCGCTCGCACTCTCTCTCCTTCTCCCCCCCTCTCTCTTTTTCCTCTCTCTCCTCTTTTCTCTCTCTTTCTCATTTTCCTCCCCCTCCTCTCCTCTCTCCTCTCCTCTCCTCTTCTCTCCCTCTCTCTCTCTACCCCCCTCTCTCTCTCTCTCTCTCGCTCGCTCTCTCTCTCTCTCCTTCTCCCCCCCTCTCTCTTTTTCCTCTCTCTCCTCTTTTCTCTCTCTTTCTCATTTTCCTCCCACTCCTCTCCTCTCTCCTCTCCTCTCCTCTCTCTCTCGCTCTCTCTCTCTCTCTCTCTCTCTCTCTCTCTCTCTCTCTCTCTCTCTCTCTCTCTCTCTCTCTCTCTCGCTCTCTCAGGCCTGGACCAGAATCGGCTCAGACAGACGGGGATAATTGCAGGTCAGAGCAGTCTGAGGCGGATCGGAGACTACAAGGTGAAATTCAGCTACTCAGACATCGATGTCCTGAGGTGGGTTCAGACTGTGGTATTCAGACTGTGACTGAAATGTATTCAGACTTTTCTTAGAGCTAAAATAAAACCACACAATTTTCATTTCACAATAATATTTATTAGTATCCAGAGAATGGCCCATTTATTTTTGGGGCTGATTGTATTTTCTGCATTTGATCTAATGTAGATGGGTGATTAATGCTGGTTATGGCAACCGTTTTCGTTTTAAATGTGACAATGATGAAATGAGTGTTAAATTATAGCTTAGCTATTAGACTTAGGAACTAAGCATTACCAGCCTTCGGCAGATCAGTCGCTGCACAACATCGGCAGCCGTAAACACACACCAACTCTTCCTCTTATTTCATTTTCCCCTTTTTCCTAACCGAATAGCTAGCCTTAACGTTCTTCATTTATAACCTCCTTATATTTACGTCTCCAGTTTTCAGACTCGTTGCGTTCTCACAACATTTCATGTGTGCGGTCAGAATAAATCATTGGTTCAAATATAACGCATTGTCCATATAAAACAGTGATACGGAGTTGCTAGAAAAAGTTTTTGGAACTAAACATATTTTCATGAATGTCTTATAAATGTGAATGATTTATGAATACGTTGGTTTATATCCCGCTTGAAAAGCTGAGTCTCTGAGTGTATGATGCAGCGTGCACCTGTTCATTGTCTGTTCTTATCTCTGCCTCTACATACACCACATCGTCTCTCTTTCTTTTTCTCTCTGTCACTCTCCGATTGTGGTTGTGTCTTTGTCTAAGGGTCTCTCTCTCTCTCTCTCTCTCTCTCTCTCTCTCTCTCTCTCTCTCTCTCTCTCTGTCTCTCTCTATCTCTCTCTATCTCTCGACCCCCATCCTGCCCGTTAACCTTTAAAGCCAAAACTCCATTCCCCGCCTTCTGGAAGCCTCATCCATGCAAAAGAACAGAAATCATGGCTTGTGTATTTAACATGTCCGTTTCTTAGTGCGGCCAAGAGTAAGCCAATCATCGCAGAGCCTGAGATTCACGGCGGCCAGTCGTTGGATGGAGTCACAGGCTTCCTGTTGCTGATGTCAGAGGGACTCATTAAGGCCCTGGAGGCGGCTCATGGACCTGAGCAGGCCAATCAGGTGTGTTCTCATTTACATAATTTATTCCTACATTCTCATGTATATATATTATATATTTATATACATACATATATATATATATACATACATACATATATATATTTAATTATTTGTGTCTGATTAGATGAATCCATCCAGATTTGTGCTGTTTATTTTTGCTTCACACTTTACAACTGTACTGAATTGTAACCATGGCAACAAGCACGAATAACGTTTTGTACTTCCACTGGGCCGCTAAGTTTCAGCACTTTTAATAAAAGCAATAAGAACAGCACCCTTTATAACACCCTTTATGACATGACAACAATAATATAACAGTAATACCGTTTGATACCCTGCCAATCAAATGGAGATTCTAGAAGATTCTAACGCTTTATCATAGTTTAATTACTACTGTCGTCACTAGAAACGCGGAGATTTGAGCTCCTACTGATCTGAACACTCACCGCTGTATTTATAACCAATAAACGGAAGCATTGACTTTAGTCTTCAGCCATATTTACTGTTCAGCCATTTTTTCTCGGTGGTGTTTGTTTGCCAATTTTTTCTTACCGCTGAAGTGAACGATCCCGGTGGAGATTTGGTGTTTTGTATGTAAAATTCAGCAGTGTCTATCCGCACATCCTACAAGACGAAGGACAAGGAGTTTGTTCGCAACCTTATTTGCATAACGCGAAACCTTTCTCAGCTTTCACGTCACTGTACACAAATTTAGTCACCAACAGTCGCTGTTGCTCATGTCGCAGAAGCCACTGAAGGCTCTCATCCAAAGTCAACGATCGCCGGTCGCTTTGGCGCTGCGAGTCAGTGTGTGTGAACTTAGCATTCTAGGTGTTAAAGATTGATAATGTGCGCTAATGCAAGTGAGTTTGGTGGAAAAACCACTTAAGTCCTCAGATAGTCAATACCGTTGTCAATATCAGTCGAAAGACAACTACAGAGCGCTTAATTCGAGTAGTTACAATCCAAAGAGATCTAGCAATAGAATAAAAAGTCCAATCAAACCAGTGTTGGTTTTTAGAGGAAAAGAAGTTTCTTCTTTTATTACTTCCCGGTATAAAATTATAACGTAGGCTAAAGCGAAGAAGGAAGATTAGAAGGAAAACGTAATAGAATCGAAAAGTGATTAATCACAATAGCAAATGATGGATTTTGATTTATTTTTTTTAAGTAATTCACTTACTTCTTTGTCAATATCGGTCAGGGTCCAACGCACAAAGTAAACTTTTACGCATTTTCAGAATTCTTTACTTTCTTTTAGTTACAAAGAAAGTGTGAACTAAGATAGCAACCCTGATTAAAATAAAAACAGACACGACTTATTCCCGTTTTTCATTCTATTTCCGTGAAAAAAATCCCCAGCGAATAAAAATATCAGACACATAACCCAGATAAAGTAGTTTCTTTTTTTATTAGTAGCTGCTTTTAATTACTTTAGGCTAGTGTACTTTGTGCCTGCGTTGTTTGTTAAAATTCTGTCAAAAAGGTCAAATTAAACATGACACGGACCGGACTTGTGTATAATATAATAGCTGTTGGTATGAAGGTGCAGAAGAACAATAAAAAATTATTTTATGAAAGCTTTTCTGATGAGCTGAGAAAATGATTAGCCATGTTATTAGCCATCGATGTTACTGACGGACTCCATTTCCCATAATTCCTTCTTTCAGGAGATGGTTGCCATGGTGTCAGCAGAGTTGGCCCAACAGGGCAACGTGGAGGCGGCGGCCCAGTCGGTGGTGGAGCGCGTAAAGCGTCTTCATCACGACGCCTACGCCAGACAGAGAGCGGGGCAGTGTTCACGCCACGAGGACATGACCCTGCTTATTCGCACCATTAATTACCCTCTATCCGACGGCTCGCTAACTCCAACGCAAGGTAAACATACCTCGCTCTCTGCCCCTCTCTCCCTGTGTGTGTGTGTGTGTGTGTGTGTGTGTGTGTCAGTCAGGTTTCTCTCTGTGTCTTGCGTAACCGTATATTCTGCGTTCCGTTTCTATCCAGATGTCTTTTTTCGGGTATTTAAATGTTGGCGTCAGAAGCTAGGTTTTAATCAGTCGTCTGTATGTTCTGGTGGACAAGATGGCGTCACCAAGGGAGCGCTGGCCAAAAACGACCCTGACACAACAAGCCAGCTGTTGTGTTCCGCGGTTTGTGCGGCGTGTGTCATTGGCACCAGCCAGAGAGCACATTCAGTCATCACCGGCCAGTGGGAGATAAATTCCTGTGGTTGGAGGTTCAGATGAGAAACCAAAGCAAGCACAAATGTATCTCACTTTTCAGCTTCACGTCAACAGATCTCAGATTTCAGTGGGGTTAAAAATAACACATTTATACTCGCATCTCGCAGACATGCAGCATCTTTCATCATCTTTATATTGCAATGTTAATATTACATGAATTTATTTTTATTTATTTAGAATCTTCCTTCAGGGTGTTCAATACTTTTTCCACTCTCCTCTCTCTGTTTTTCTCTTCTCTCTCCTCTCTCTCCTCTCTCTCTCTCTCTCTGTTTTTCTCTTCTCTCTCCTCTCTCTCCTCTCTCTCTTCTCTGTTTTTCTCTTCTCTCTCTCTCTCTCTCTCTCTCTCTCTCTCCTTTCTCTCTTCTCTCTTTCCTCTCTCTTCTTTCTCCTCTCTCCTCTCTCATTCCTCTCTTCTTTCTCCTCTCTCCTCTCCCTCTCTCTCTCTCTCTCTCTCTTCTTTCTCTCTTCTCTCTGTTTTTCTCTTCTCTCCTCTCTCTCTCTCTCTCTCTCTCTCTCTCTCTCTCTCTCTCTCTCTCTCTCTCTCTCTCTCTCTCTCTCTCTCTCTCTCTCCCTCTCTCTCTTCTTTCTCTTCTCTCTCTCTCCCCCTCACTTTCTCTCTTCTCTCTCTCTCTCTCTCTCTCTCTCTCTCTCTCTCTCCTCTCTCTTCTTTCTCCCTCTCTCCGTCTCTCTCTCTCTCTCTTCTTTCTCTCTTCTCTCTCTTTCCTCTCTCTTCCTTCTCCTCTCTCTTCTTTCTCTCCCTCTCTCTCTCTCTCTCTTCTTTATCTCTTCTCTCTCTTTCCTCTCTCTTCTTTCTCCTCTCTCTTCTCTCTCTCTCTTCTTTCTCTTCTCTCTCTCTCTCTCTCTCTCTCTCTCTCTCTCTCTCTCTCTCTCTCTCTCTCTCTCTCTCCCTCACTTTCTCTCTTCTTTCTCTTCTCTCTCTCTCTCTCTCTCCCTCTCTCTCTCTCTCTCAGTAGCATATTTATGAACGGTGCTAATAATGATTCAGAACACAACACTAATGATTCAGAACACAACACTAATGATTCAGAACACAACGCAACGCTACAAAACACTATGTGCCTGTATTTGAAACGTCTACACAAATTAGAACAAAAGTTGCTCTCCTTCGTGTGTCTCATACCTTCATTGTTCCCCCACTTCCTGCGTCTGCACCTGCACTGCTTCCTACATGAGAGTAAGCAGCAACACCTTCGCATCTGTCTTTCTTTTAGCTTTTTTGGTTTAGTTTTTTTCTCTCTCCTCTCCCCAGTTTTCATAATCAAAGAGCAGAATCCTTATTGAGAGCAGCAGGTTAATACGAGTTTTAGCTCAGCAATTAAAGTTCTGCACCACTGACTGGAAGGTGGTGAAGGTCAAATCCCAGAAGTGTTACCACTGTTGTTATGCCATTTAAAATCTAAAGCAAGTGAACACCAGAGTACGCTGCTAGGAGTTCTCACTAAAAATCTGTTAAAGGAGAAGTTTTTTCTCTCTCTCTCTCTCTCTCTCTCTCTCTCTCTCTCTCTCTCAGTAATTGCAGCACTTGATCCGACCGATGTATGACTCTGTAGTGATTGACAGTTGCACAGGCGGGTCGGTCGTGTCATGAGTGCGCATATGCGCAAGGTTTCGAGGTAATTACATCGTCAGCCTGAAATCATTTGCTTTTCAGATGTAACAGGTTTAAGGCTGTGGAGGGAAAAAAAAAGCCTCTGACAATTGACCCTTAGTGATGTTGAGACACTGGATGATGTGATGATGAGCCACATGTGGAAAAAGAAAGCATAATTGTCTTTCTGATCGTCGGCGTTAAAAGACCAGGCGATCTAGTGTCAAGCACCTGATGCGGCCTTCTTCTTTTGTAGCCCGTTTGCCTCAAAGCGTTCTGAGATGTTATCGTTCATCACCAGGGTTTCCCAAAGAAAATTTGTTAGTTAAGGCGGTAGGGTTGGGTGGGGGGCGGGGCCCAGGGGCGGGGCTTCTTTTATGAGATAGACCACAGACTCTGTACTACGTTTAACAATTATTAAAAACAGGCACGTGCAACCTAGCGAGCAGGTGAAGAACTCAAACAACAAAATCACCAGCTAACTTACTTTAAATTTGCAAGAACTATAGACTAATGCAATAACAGGCTTAAATAAACCCAAGACATAAGTCCACTTACAGTTCTCACGGACACTGGCTAGTTATCCTCCAGACAGTGACGGACCACGTCTTTCTCTCATTCATGACCGATCTCTCTCATCAACAAGGCAATTCCACACAGAGAAACCGCCACTCACCGAATGCATAAATTCTCTAGCATCACATTTTTTACGTTTACGTTACGGTTTTATCCGCCACGTTGCTGCCGCGTGATTGGCCGAATGAATAATTGTGTGTTTCTAATAAACTGGCCGGTGAACGTATGCCGCGTTTTCACTCTCGGATCAGAATTTCGTTCCGTTTTTAAGTACAGCTTTAAGCTTCTGTAATGTGCAGGTTGTATAGTGTGTAAAAATCAATACAGAGAGAATGACCGAGGGATCGTCCAGAGTGAACTGTTGCAACGTCTTCATGTACCGTCTCCATCTTTATTTAACATCCTCTGCCTTCTCCTCTGATCGCTCTCTCTCTCTCTCTCTCATTTTCTCTCTTATCTGCCGTCTATTTTATTTCTCCTTTATTACCCTAAACACTTTGTCCTTGCCCTCTTTCTGTCTGTCGTCTTTAATGGCTCTTCTCTCCTCTATTCACCTTGTTCTTTTTTCCTTCCTCTCTGACCGTATGTTTTTATTTATTTCTCCCTCATTTATTTCTCTCTCATTGCAACATCCCTTCCCCCTTTTTGCTTCTCAATACCATCTACTTCTACTATTTACAACCTGCTCTGTATCTCCCCCTCTCTCTCCTCAGGTGGTCGTATCTACCCGGTGTCCGTGCCCTACTCGAACTCCCAGAGCACCAGTAAGACGAGCGTGACGCTGTCTTTAGTCATGCCAGCCCAGGGCACGCTCACTAACGGTACCAACACAGCTTCCACTCTGGAAGGAGGCACCCCCACTCCTGGGTATGGTTCCGTCCATTTCATTCCCCTTGAAGCTTTATCTTTGGTCCACTTTTCCATTAAACCGTCTATAAATATTTGACGTAGTGGTCCTTGTAGCATTGCACGTTGTCTGCTTTTCCAGGTTTCTGTATGAAGATTCGTTTTAAGGCCATGAGCCGTTCTCCCGAGACCGATTCCAGCACAGACTATTAAATAGCAATCCACGTTTATTCATTTCATTTCTTTATTTTATCGCAGTCAAGCGTTCAGTGCTACATCGAGGACGTTCAGTGTTGCGTAGATGTCATTGCTGGTAGAAAGTTACCCTAAACAGATGACACAGTTTCCAACCACTGAAGTGGAGGAGAAATACACGGCTCATGAATTCTGCTTAATAATCTCAGTAGCGTGATATTAAATTGAAACGGAAATGTTTGTTTGTCTCCTTGGCACGTTCTTGCGACGTTATGCGCATGCATGACAGCAGAGGGAGGGCAGAACTTAAGCTGCACCTTATGAGCCAACTACAAATTTGGCCCTTTGTTATGAAACTAATACAAATCATCAATCTGTTTCCTCAAGTTGTTTAGTACAGTTCAGTAACTGATAAACATATGCGCACACACACACACGCAGACTATATCCTAATAGGTCCTTGGAGCACCCTAACTCCTTTAGTAGACATCAACTATTTTATAACCCATCATAAGACCTTAATGTGTTTCTGTGCCCGTGTGTTCAGGCAAAGTCCCACAGCTACACTGCAGTCCAACACACACACGCAGAGCTCCAGCTCCAGCTCTGGCGACGGCAGTCTCTTCAGACAGCGCGCCAGCCAGGCGGCACAGCCGGACGAGACGGGCCGCGTGCCGCCCTACGTCGACTTCACCCATTTCTATCAGATGTGGGGCACGGAGCACAGCGAGGGAACGAGAGGTCCGGGACCACAGTGAGGGCTCCAGAGAAAACAAACGGAGAACAGAGGCCGCTTCCTGCACTGACATGTACAATGGATTCTAATGGCATGCGGTTACACCGAGTGCCGATTTGCTGCCTTCTGTAAGGACTTTATTAAGGCCGAAGTGTTTAATAGCCTCGTTCTCCAGGTAATTCGCAATTCCAGATTCGCAGCGCCTGCCTTTTCCGTTCGGTGCAGCAGCAATGTTCAATTACAGGTCAGTTTTCTTTAGGCGACTAAATGCAAAATATATTATTGTTAATGCTCTGATGTGGCATTTTTATATTATAGCATTATCCTGCTGATCAGAGCCAAACAGATCAAATTCCATTAAATATCTTGAAGTTACTGATGAAGATTAAGAAATACATCATGTGACTACCGTGAAACTGTCACTCCACGATTCTCAGTTTCTACTCTCACGTTGTAAGTGAAAGCAAAAAATTTTATTTTATTTTATTTTTTTTTTTTAAGTTTTATTAAAGTTATCACAAAATGGGTTTCAGCATCCAAACAGATGGAACACATCACTCTTGTACTGGGGTAACAGTGGAATTGCTCCATGTCAAACTCCATGTCAAAAAGTGGATCATAAACCTCTTTCATAGCGATGTATAATGCCTCAAGGTCGTGACACACGGACACAGCACTTTTCGAGTCGATTTGTTTATTACGCCGTGTCGGATAGAACCGTAGATGTTCTCCTGATACCGGAATTCCGCGTGTTAATATCACACGATGATTTGCGTACATTGACCTTCTCCTAGTAGCTGACAATCCAATACTGAATTTCTCTCTCTCTCTCTCTCTCTCTCTCTCTTTTTTTTTTTTTTTTGTTTTGTTAATAAAAGCTGCGCTAAGACCTCAACACTTCTTTCTTTGCAGATACTGTATCAAGGGACCCATTTCCAAGCATTCGGATCAGCCGACACACTATTACACAGTCTGAAGAGACTGCTATTATGCAAAATCAAATTGTCATTGATTAATTATGACGATATTGCCATTTAGCGGAAGGCCGAACGGCAGCGAGGTACTCGAGGGCATTTCCAAACGTGTCCTTCTGCGTACGCTGATTACGATGTTTTTTTTTTTTTTTTTTTCCATCAATATATATTTTACAAGTGTTCTGTTTAATACACCATGTTAACTCCTTCTTCCCTCCTATTCACTCCATTCTGCAGTAAAGTCAGGTCTGCTGGAATGAGTGGACGCTTGAGAGTGATTTGCTTTTCTCCACCAGGTCGTATATCGGTTGTACTTTACTGTACAGTCTGACAAATACTTTATATTAGACAGGTGAGTATATGGTGGATGTTGGAACTGCATAGTAAACTATTTTTGTTCAGCAGCACGATAACAACATTCTTAATAAGTAAGTAATTATCTGAATACAACGTGGGGGGGAAAAAAATACTAAACCATTCCGAACACTGTATGAATACTTCCTGTTTCAATGCACGCTGTAGCCTAAGGTTTCTGTTATTGACTGACAGAAGTGGAAGCCCATGTGGTCTTCTGCTCTCGGAGCTCCTTCTCCTCCTCTACAAGGTTCAGAGCTCACCACGAGTGTAAAGACCGGTTGTTAGTGTTTAGAGCAACCGTTGAAAGATCAGTGGTTTCTGATTGCCACAGGTTAAGTCACTGAAATCACGCTCAGGACTTTTAGGATTATAAATCTATTCAGCTCCGCTAATCAATCGAGTCGAGAAGGTTTTGCTTTTGGTTTCAATGCGGTTTAGAATCTACTTTTAAAATTAGGCCTATTCTATAGCAGTGATAAGTAACTACCACATACTCACCTTTTAAATAAGGTTGTAGCTTACTGTGCGTGTGCATGTCACGTTGCTCTGTACAGCCGAGTTTCTAGTGCCTTGCTGAAATAAACATTAAAAGCTGTGATGCGGTGGAAGAAATATCTGAATACTTGTTTTAATTATAGTTGTGCTTCCTTTTTTTTTTTTTTGGTTGAACATAAAGCTCAGCCCTTATTTATCAAGCTGGCTGACTTTCACTTCTCTAAGCGTATGTGAAGATGCCGTTTATTTCTGAAAGTGGAAATGTTCTTGGTAAAAACCCAAATGAATCAAATCAGGACAAATTAGTCTGCCAACATTAGTTTATTTTTATTAGTAGTTGAAATTAAGGCTTGACTGACTTGAAAGAATATCATAACTCACAGTATTAGATTGTTACACACACACACACACACACACACGCACACTACTACATGTCACCAACATTTTTGATCAAAAGAAGCTGTAATTAGAGGCATTTGTGTCTGACACACTCACTCTCAGCACCTTTACTGGAAAGTACAGAGAAACGGCAGATAAACTTCGCACTAATGGCCTTACAAGAACACTAATAGTCGATAGCCATATGGGAATTTGTGAACTGACAGACCGAACCTGCAGGCTAACACACTAATAATCTGGAAGGCTGGAAAACGTCTGGTGTACACAAAGCTTGATTGGAAACAGGACGTTTCGTGCAGGAGTCCTTCATCAGCTGCACACTGGCACGTGATACACTTGAGTTGATGGAGCGCAGAAATGCCTCGACTCCCAGCTCTTGTTTTTACTTTAGTGTGTGTACTGGTTGAAGTGTGGATGAAGCAAAAAAGAAATGGAATGAAGTCAAGTATACACAACTATATAATATAACTGAATATCCACAATGTCTACTATATACACCTACACAATGTCTATACACCTACACAATGTCTATACACCTAAATACACCTACACAATGTCTATACACCTAAATACACCTACACAATGTCTACTCTATACACCTAAATACACCTACACAATGTCTATACACCTAAATACACCTACACAATGTCTACTCTATACACCTAAATACACCTACACAATGTCTATACACCTACACAATGTCTACTCTATACACCAAAATACACCTACACAATGTCTATACACCTAAATACACCTACACAATGTCTATACACCTAAATAAACCTACACAATGTCTACTCTATACACCTAAATACACCTACACAATGTCTATACACCTAAATACACCTACACAATGTCTACTCTATACACCTAAATACACCTACACAATGTCTATACACCTAAATACACCTACACAATGTCTACTCTATACACCTAAATACACCTACACAATGTCTATACACCTAAATACACCTACACAATGTCTACTCTATACACCTAAATACACCTACACAATGTCTATACACCTACACAATGTCTACTCTATACACCAAAATACACCTACACAATGTCTATACACCTAAATACACCTACACAATGTCTATACACCTAAATAAACCTACACAATGTCTACTCTATACACCTAAATACACCTACACAATGTCTATTCTATACACCTAAATACACCTACACAATGTCTAGTCTATACACCTAAATAAACCTACACAATGTCTACACTATACACCTAAATACACCTACACTGTCTATTCTATACACCTAAATACACCTACACAATGTCTATACACCTAAATGCACCTAGACAATGTCTATACACTTAAATACACCTACACAATGTCTATACACCTAAATAAACCTACACAATGTCTACACTATACACCTAAATACACCTACACTGTCTATTCTATACACCTAAATACACCTAAACAGTGTCTACTCTATACACCAAAATAAACCTACACAATATCTATTCTATACACCAAAATACACCAATAAAATATCTACTGTACACCAAAATACACCTACACTGTCTATTCTATACACCAAAATACATCTACACAATGTCTACTCTATACACTAAAATACACCCACACAATGTTCACACTACACCCATGTTAAACCAATCAGCACTGACATTAAAGCCACTAACAGGTGAAGTAAATAACATTGATTATCTCACTACAATGGCACCTGCCAAAGGGTGGGAGATTTTTAAGTAGTAAATGAACATCTACACAATGTTCACTTTGTATACACATATACACTGTTCCCAGAAAGAACATGAAGCCACCAGCAGTGCACATTAAGGACAATAACAGTTAGTGACATATTGACCGTAGGAAGCTGTTGCTACTAATAGAGTTGGGAAATTTGAGAAAAGAACTCCTCCACGCTTCAACACTTGTGACTGAACTATGGATCCACCCACTATAATCACAAAAAGATGAAGGATTGTTGCACAAAAATACCCAGACACTGAACTAATAAGAGTGAAAATGCCTTGTGATTACAGTGTTCTTGTAATTATCCAAACTGATCGTGGTTGAATAATGACTGTTAATTAATACTTTTTATTTGATTGTTTATGAATAATTCAGTGATGTTTCAAGCCTCTTGTAAACGTACACGTTGATATCATGAGTGCAACGTTGGTTTCTTCCATCTATCTGCAAAATGAAACCATTCAGGTTTAATAGCTCAGAGCTCGGTTTGTGTTTCCGATGTTGTTGTTGTTTCAGAGTGCACATGCCCCTCCTCTTCACCCCCACCCCCTCCTCTTCACCCCCACCCCCTCCTCTTCACCCCCACCCCGTGTTCCCTCAACCTCCCAGCGTGTATATGTGTGTATGTATATGTCTATATGTGTTTGTGTGAGATATATATATATATATATATATATATAGTGTATATAGTGTGTGTATATATATATATATATATATATATATATATATATATATATATATATATATATATATATATATATATATATATTTTGTGTGTGTATATATATGTCTATATACAATGTATGTCTGTATGTGTGTATAATATGTGTGTGTGTATATATGTGTGTCTATATACAATGTATATGTGTGTGTATATATATAAATGTCTGTGTGTATATATATATATATATATGCACACTTACATATACATACACACATACATTGTATATAGACACATACATACACACACAAACATACACACACACACACTATTATATATATATATATATATATATATATATATATATATATATATATATATATATACACACATACATATACATATACATACACACATTTATACACACACACACACACATATATATATATATATATATATATATATATGTATGTGTGTGTGTATGTATATATATATATATATATATATATATATATATATATATATATACACACACACACATACACATTTGTGTGTGTGTATATACACACATATATGTGTGTCTGTGTGTGTTAAGTGACCAAACTGGGAGGAGGAGCCGTGGGCTCGTGCGATGCCCCTTCTCTCTCCCTCTCTCCCTCCCTTTCTCGCTCTCCTTCGTATTCTTTTCAAGAGAGAATGAAAAAACGGAGCGCGACGGGGGGAGCTGTTGGTGGTGCTGCGCGAGCGGAAAGGCGTCATTTTAGCCCAAATACGAGTCACGCAAAGAGCGGCACGAGCGTCGGCGAACACACGCCGTGCAAAGAAAGCAAAGCAAAGGAAAGGGGTGGCGCCGTAAAAACGTCAAAAACAACAACATTTTTTTTTTTTTGCCGTACTGTGAAGGGTACGAGCGTCGCTTTCATTTTGCACTCCGTCCGCATCACCACCACCACCACCACAATCATCATCATCATCAGCAACAGCAGCAGCAGCAGCAGTAATAACAGCAAAGCAACCTGGATGGCTGCGTCTTTCTTAATGATCTACCGCACGAGGCATCGCCAGGGCTGCGGCGAAGGTGCGCGATCGCACGCGGGCGTCGTTTTCACGCGCGGCTGTCAGTGAAGCGCCTCCCAAAGCCGTCGCGTGCGCTTCCTCGCTGAAGATCCAGGGACAGGCCGCCGTCCCAAATCTGTCTTCATTTGAACAAAAAGCATGACACTGTGTCCTGATCACCGGAACTCCACATCGGTTGAAGTTTAACCGCCTTAGAAGCAAAACAAAGGCCGGATCTTCTTTCAGTGAATCTCTGGAGACCCCCAAACCGGGCGATGGGTAAATGTGATCTCTTTACTTACACACTTCTGTCATCTCTCTCTCTCTCTCTCTCTCTCACACACACACACACACACTGCGTCTAGTTAGGGTAACCGTGCACACGCACGCGCGCATGTGTGTTTTTCCCAAGCATGTGTAATTTTCCCAAGCTGTTTGAATGCAGTGTTTCTTTGATTTGATGGCACACGTGATGACTGACACGTGACAATCGACATCAGTTACTTATTACTCCTAATTAATAAACGATAACCTCCGTTTAACGGTGAGGTTCATCACTCTTTTGGGTGGAATCATTGGTGGTTCATGATTCCAGATGATTCTAGTTTTTCCCTCTTGTCAAAGTAGATATTTGTTACAAAGCACTACAGCTGCATGCAATCCCAAGGGAGGTCAGTGATGCACACATCTCAAGAGGACAGTGTCAGGGAAAGAGGTTTCTTTCCTGGCTTATTTCAAGCAGATGCGTAAAGTAAGTCTTTGTGGACTTTGTGCTTTCTGGGGACATGATAACATCACAAGCTAGGTGGGTTTAAAAATAAATAAATAAATAAATCAGGGGTATGGGAACTGCTGCTATAACAAGTGGAACATCTCAGGAACATCCACATCAAATATAGCTGTAGATGCTGAAGTCAATCTTGCGTTGATCAATACATATCAAAACCATTCAATATATTTATTTGTAGATTGATCTGTAAATCTGTATTTATTAAATTCATGCTATGCTGTTTTGTGTTGGACAAAGTTTAAGAATAAGAAAAGAAAAAAAAAAAAAAAAGCTGATCATAGACTTCCATGGTATAAAGCGAAAGTGAGGCTGTGGCTGAATTCTTTCTAGCTCAGACTGTAGATTCGTGCAGATTATCGGTCATGTTGGGTGGTGACAGCGAGCAAAAAACCCCCTAGGTTTGATTTCGTGTTGCTATTTTACAGCCCACTTCGCTGACGCATACGTGACGCATCCTGAGCAGTTATTGAGAAGTTATTCTATTTGAAATAGAGCTGTGGGTGGAATGAACATGAACAAGGTTGATGTTTATCATCCAAAGCTAAAAGTAGACAAAGCACACACTATCTAATCTAATCGATCTATGTTGGTGTTCCTGATCGAATTGTTATCCTGCTCGGTTCCAAATACAGCAGAAGGTTTCTGCAGCCTGTTAATCTGTGAGAAATATCAAAATAGAATTCATGTGTAAAGCAATTCTGTGTAATGTGTTTAATCTTTGCTCGAGCCTTTAGGCCACTTGATTATGACAGTTTTCTAGTGTAGGCTTTCTCAACTCCAGTCTCAGAGGCTCACTGCTTTGCATAGCTTCAAGGTCTCCTAACTCCCAGCACATCTGATCTAGTTCACCAGCTCATTATTAAGCACTTCGTGGGTTGGATGAGATGTGTTTGGAGCTATGAATCCTTGAAAATGTGCACTGGCCTGGAGTGGAGATCAGAAAAGGTGCAGTCGTGGTTCAGAACGAAGCTTGTTTTCCTCTTAGCATGACCGCTTAGATCAGCAAAGTCCCCTATTTAGGAGTATACTGTATGTGATTAATATTTGCTTTAATATAATGTGCTTTATTATTTTTTGCACATTAAAACCAAGCTCTCCTCTGTGAAGGCAGTATTAAGCTTGAACAAAATGTCTGCACAGTCTCTGTGTACAGTATGTTTCTCAGAAATGGCTCTTATTATTGTCAGACACAGGTACTCACAGTGAAGATCTTGAAGATCTTGGTTCTGGTTGGCCATCTTGAATCTGACCACTATGTTCAATCTGATTTGGTTTCTGAAGTCAGACCTTTTGAAAACAGTGGGTCACTGGATGGAACATTCACTGCATCCTTACAGTATGGTTAAAGGTTACTTGAGAGTTTTGTTTGGATAGTAGCAACTAAACATGGATGATTGTAGTATCAGTGAAACAACCTTTTCCTCTTAAAGTCCATGGTCACATCAGATGACGAAACATTAGAGTCTCTAAGGAATGCTAGAAAGCCGGTCGTCCTCCGCTCTATTTGTTTGTGTGACATTTCAGTACCATTAGACTGACATTTTACAGGCTGACATGCAAAGCTGATAGAGATGTAAATTTTCAGTTCTAGACCATCTAGATCATTTCACCTCATTTTACACCTCATTCAACTTTGCATGAAGTATATGTGCTTACAGTATCATTTGGTGCGAAATGGCCGCCCCAGATGGCGCCTCCGTTGCCATTAAATGCTAAATATACCCATTTTGCGAGAGGCAGTAGGGCAGCAGTGTGTAGATTGATACACATCAAGTAAAGCTGACTCTTTCTCTCTTCGATGTGACAACCATCTATAACCGGGCCCCTGGCAAAGTGTCTCCGCTTCGCCCACCTTCTCTACTGCTGTTCCTGTTTTCCCTGAGGTGTACTCTTTGAGACGGACAGCTGCATGTAATGCAACCACATCTCTTTCTTAGAAAAAAAAAACAACAGGGGTAAAGCATGGATGGGAGAGGTGAAAGGAGCGATGAGAGTGCTCTCCCATGCTGTGCCCGACAAGACTGACTCCTCGTTAATTCTATCAGCAAGGGGTCTGATGCCTTGGAGCTGCTGGAGCTCGAAGCTGAATCTTAAACTTGGCCAGACGAACTCACTGGCTTTCATACACAACAAAGAAGTTCCAGTTTCTAGACCTATTGAGTGCTTCAGAATAAATGCACATATGTGGGATTTCCTCTTTCAGTGCTGATTGGTTCATTGCTGTTTAATATTTTCTTTCAATTTGACCCATTACCTTCAATTTAGATTTGACACATTATGTGTTGAATATAGAATTTACAACTTTATGTACATTTACACTCCAGCTCCATTGAATTCTGTTATGATTGGTCGGTAGCTAAAGGCAAATCACAGCTTTATATTAACACACTTGTTCGGATACGTTATACTTTCTATACTGGGGGCTAATGCTCACGTTAGTCATTAGTCTCCAGTGTGAATGGAGTCTAGAGTTTAAATGGTGAAATCTTTGGAACTAACTTGCTTCATGTTACGCAATAATAAACGTAACTATAAATGGATAAAAAGTCATGCCTGTCCTTTTCTTATTAAATCGCAGTCGTCTAGTACCGGTTATATAATAGGAATAAAACCCTACATGACGTGCTCTCAAACCACCATTTTGTCAGTTATTATCCTAAAGATGTAAAAATGGACTACAGTATTTTAGGAAGGGGGGCACGGTGGCTTAGTGGTTAGCACGTTCGCCTCACACCTCCAGGGTTGGGGGTTCGATTCCCGCCTCCGCCTTGTGTGTGTGGAGTTTGCATGTTCTCCCCGTGCCTCGGGGTTTTCCTCCCCTCGGGGGTACTCCGGTTTCCTCCCCCGGTCCAACGACATGCATGGTAGGTTGATTGGCATCCCTGGAAAATTGTCCATAGTGTGTGATTGCGCGAGTGAATGAGAGTGTGTGTGTGTGTGCCCTGCGACGGGTTGGCACTCCATCCAGGGTGTATCCTGCCTTGATGACCGATGACGCCTGAGATAGGCACAGGCTCCCCGTGACCCGAGGTAGTTCGGATAAGCGGTAGAAAATGAGTGAGCGAGTGAGTGAGTATTTTAGGAAGTGATACTGTTTCATACTGTGATACTGTATTGGATAAAATTAGCCATGTGGCTTAAGTTAGAAATCATTTTTCATTCCACTGGTACGTGCTCAGCGTTCGTAGTCTCCCATTAGTTTTATTAATAGGATTTAAGCCAGGAGTGCTTGTACAGTATCACAAGAATCAAATACGTCCTCTGGTTCTTCAGTGGTTTTAAAGTTTTATAACATGTACTATGAAGAAAATCCTGTCTTCTATTCAGTAGAACTTCTAAGGTTAACGTTCATAATTTGGTTAAATAGTTGTGATAAATCGTTGTGATCTCAATACTGTGAAAGTGAATGTGAAGATCATTTTAGCGGTTATCATGCAGTTCTTTTTGTAATGGAAATTTTGGCCAAGGATTGAGATTACAGGAGCAATTTCTGATTAAGTAGGTCATTTTTATTTTTTTTTGGTCTTGATCAGCAGTGTTTAATGGCCTTGTTGAAAGCAGTGTGTGCTACAGATGGCGGAGATTTCAGAATAGGCCTGCTGAGAGGAGATTTCTTCAGCGCAATCAGCAAAAAGCTCAGAATGCGGAGGAGGGATTAAAAGCTAGCACTAGAAGACTTTTTTTATTTTTTTTATTTTTTAAATTAATTCTGGAATCCAATGGTTCAAGCCAATGATATAAAACATGAAAATGTTAAAACGGCTAAATTTGTCCCGGTGTACTACTTGATGTACCTCAGTATTCGATGTTGGGCTCTGCTACTCTTTCATATGCTACGCTAACAACACTATTGCTGTGTGATTGCGTTTTAATCGAATTACTCTGTTTATGTTTTTCAATTAACAACCTATAGTTGCATCCTGTCATGCTTAACAAGAAGTGAAAGCTCTCAAGCCTTAATTAGCATGAAGAAAATCATGGCATGCTAATGGAAGGCTGCTAGTGTTCGTTTCTTTTTAGCTGAATTAGCAGTGTGCTGCTGTAGATTCCTTTTTAAACCTCTGTGTTTTGTCTGTTTCACTTCTGTCTTTAAAGATCTCGCTGTGTGATTTCTTTTGAGCAATCTGATGAGTTATTTTATTGTTGTATTGAAGAACTAGCTGCTGCTAACACAGCCGGTAATGCTATATAGAGTAGCTCTCGAAAGATAGATTTCAACCTTCATGAGTTCCTGCTGACAAACAGATAAAGTTATAAATGTCTTTGCTCTTAAATCATGAGCCGTGGTTTAAATTAATAAAATGACCCAGCATGTTGTTGAAGTCTCTCCGCTGCTGTTTACCACAAAGCTCATGCGTTCATAGTTTCTATTGTTTTATTAGCTATTATAAGTAGATATTAACTTGTAACCAGGTTATGGAGTTAATTTTTTTTTCTCCCTTCTAAACCACAGGTGATATTTGGGGGCTATTTTTGGACGATAGTATTATTTATTACAGATGATGTCACACTTCTAGTGAACGTTGATATTTAAAGCAAAGGACTGAGTGTGTCTGTGAGCTCTGTAAGGCTTCTGTTGGTTTACCCAGCGATAGAACAGACTTATTTGGGAGTGCTTAGCATGATTACTACGGTTTCTTACTTCTCATTCAGAACCAGCCAGTGAATGATGGCAGAGGGGGTTTGGTGCTGACTGTGTCACATGACCTGTCCGCTGCCCATGCAGTAACCACTCGAATGATGTTTTATTGAGTGAAGTGTTCAGGTGTCAGTCAAATCGCTGTTCTGACTGTCGAGTACGTACAAGACATTCAGGACTCAAATGATGGACCCGAACTACATCGGTAGATAAGAGGCAATGCATACGTGACTGTTTCGGGTTTGCAATGAACGGCTCACCAACTGTGATGCTATTTGCCAGGCACTTCAGAAATGATGGAACATCTCCATCAGCTCACACTTGTCCCTGAGCTCTTTCTATATAAGGCTCCACAGCTTGCTCTCTCTCTCTCTCCCACACACACACACACACACACACACACACACAGGCACTCTGTCAAAATCCATAGCCCAGAATAGCAGCCATTCTTACTGGCTGCCTTTTGTCCTGTACGTGTCACCTTACTGAACATACTTACTTTAGGGAAAATGGTGCTGGCTTGGCTTTGACCTCTGTGTGGCGTAGAGAGAGAGAGAGATGGATTATGGAACGTTTCATTTGAGTTCACTTACAGGGACGATGTGTAAATACGAGTCATGGAAAGGAACACACATGCGCACACAAACATCAGTTACGAAAAAGGCAGTTCCAGCTAACTTTAATCATCTTCTGAAAAAGAACAAACACTTCATTCATCCTTTTAGCTACGTATGAAGCACGCCAGTTGTTTTTCCCCCCAAGTGGTGTTTCCGGGAAAGCTCTATTTAGCCTACTGGACAGCTACATGTATTCTGTCAGAAGGTTTTGTTTAGTCGGTGGCAATTTGACAAGCCCTTATTTGACGTTTGTACCTGCACGAAAGCGATACATCTCTTTTGTTTTCTTGCTTTGCATAAAAGGGATGGTCTTTAAACAATGAAAATCATTGGCGGTTAAGCCAAAACAAACAAATTTGGTCCACTTTATTGGAGACGTCGATAAGACAGAGAGAGAGAGAGAGAGAGAGAGAGGAATAGAAATGGAAAGGGTAGGCAGCTGTTCCAGCCTCTGTGCCAGCCAGCTGTCTGCTGCGCTCAATCACTTGAACGAGGGATGAAAAAAATTTAGCAAGGAAGGACAAATAAAGGGCAGACTTTCTTTGGGATGGTTTGCTGAAAATGAAACCGACACATTAGTGAGGCAGCCTGGGAAATTCCATCAGAGTTCTGACTTCCTGTAAGTGTTTTATTTATTTATTTATTTATTTTTTTTTTATTTACTTGACGGAATAAGTTGTCCTGAAACCTTTTTGTCCCCAGTTTTCCTCATGCTTTTTCTATTGTGTTGATTTAGTTTCCTGTGTCCTGTTATTAATTCTTTGCACTTTGTATATATTTCCACTACATGTTCCTTGGGGTGTTCTTGCTTCTTGCTTTTCTCTGGTGTTTCATGTTTCCAGCCAGTGGCACTATTATGTACTTAAAATCTCCGTACGTATCTTTTGTATCCAGTTTCTGTATACTTCTTTGTTAAATGGTCTCCTTATGGGATAACTTGAGAGGATCAGAGCTGTAAAATGGGTCAGTCTGCTTAAAACTGCAAGCGACAACAGCGTCAACTTCTCTGTCAAGTCAAGAGCAGCGACGTGGACCTGAAGATGAGAGACAAGTCTAACCTGAATGATGCTTAAGTCTTTGATCAAGTGAGTTGTTACGTTGATTATGTTTATACAGTGATACCTCGAGATACGAGTGCTTTCTAGCGCTTCGCTGCTGCTGCGATTTAAACTCCCTCCTCCAACTCCCTCCTCCTTCCTTTCCTATTTTTAACTCTATGCATGATTAATGGTTCTGTTATACTACTGGGGGTCTATTCTATTTTCTAGTTGCTGCTCTCCCCGCTCTAAATGAAGTTTAGTTAAGTTCCATTTAAGTGTAAAGTAGCATTAAGAGTGTACAGTAGCGAGTAAGTGAACGAAAGTGAAAGTGTAATTCCTCCTAACTCCTCCGCCTGTTTACTCCTCCGCCTGTTTACTCCTCCCTCAACCTCCGTGCGCATCTTCCGTAAAGTAAAACCAGTTTATATTTTTTAACATTCTCTTTTATTACTGTATGATTTTATACAATATTTGTCAGTTATAAATACAGGTACTGAACATTTTTCATATTCAAAACACATAAACAAAACAACTGGAGTGGAATTTTTGCGAGCTGGAACAGATTAATGGGATTTCAATTCGTTTAAACGGGGAAAATTGCTTTGAGATACGAGCAATTTGAGATACGAGCAAGGTCACGGAACGAATTAAACTCGTATCTCGAGGTATCACTGTAGTTTGTTTATTGGATGTTTATTTGGACACTAATGAAATCAATATACATCTAGCAGCTGCTATCAGAAACTACTGAAAACACTGTAAATAATAAATAAAACTAAAAAGCTTAAACTCACTCCGTTAAAATGCATACGTCGGTTCTACACGATTGACTTGAGTAACATTACCCCAAGCCGTTTTATATACCCCACATGATTTGAGTGTATTTTCGTAAAACCAAATGTCAAGTGAGACGTGACCTCACAACTATAGTTTTGCAACAGACACATTACCACTACTCTATAGTACCATGTATGATTTAAGCCTGAATTTCATTCCCAGCAGTGCTAATACTTCTATGAGATCTCGCCATGTAAGTTTTTTCCGTGTTAGAATTCTACGTGAATTGATCTCTCATATAATCTAGTCATTAAGAAATTCACCTTTTGTTGAGAAACACGTTATGTAAAATGTACGCAATATTTTTTTCCCTAAATCTGATTTTTTTTTCCATGTTCCTTTTTTCGGTGTGGACATTTACACATGTTTGGTCTCTTCTGCAGACTTTCAATCACATTTCAGTTCTAGGAAAAATAATAATTTAGTTTTTTTTTGTTGGTCACTATAGTAGCTGTAGTGTAGTGTAGTGTAGTGTATTATCCCTACAACGCTGCTAGCAGTAAATAAAAAATTTCTACAGTATAAGAAGTAGTGAAATGCTTTGTACGACTGCAAAAAACAAAAAAGCCAAGATTAGAGAAAAGAACAAAATAAAGAAATAAAAATAATGCAACAGTGAATACAATATAAGAAGAAAAATTAGATATATATATATATATATATATTATATATATATATATATATATATATATATATATATATATATATATATAATTTTTTTTTTCCCCCAAGTAGATAAAAAAAATAACTAAATATAGTCGGAAAAATCGTAATCAGAGAAATATAATATAATCAGTATTCAGAATTCTTAGTATTCAGAAGTTTACTGTTCTGAACCATGCTACATAACGTACACAACGCATCTTAACACCCAGATTTGCACAGACTTTTTACATTTAAATTTCCTATGCGGATGAATAAATAGCTAGCTAGATACTTTTATTCATCCCCATAGTAAATTAAAAAATAAAACGTCTGCAAATCTGGGTGCGTTGTGTACGTTCTGTAGTATGGCTAGCTAGCTAGATAAAACAGTATGTGTGAAATACCTACATGACCTTCTGGTTCCTCTGAGATTCTGCGGTATGGAGACAATTAACACTCCACTATCTCGTATCTAATCTGGCATTAAAGAGCTGTCCCAAACAAAAATGTGCAAGCTCTAAGGGAATTCTTGTTCTTTGTGGTTAAACCTCTTGTTCAACAACATCTGAGGTTAATTATGAACTTGATGAAGGTTTAAACTAGAAAAACCAGTTTTTGTGTCGTAGGTCACATGACAATACCAACAAGGTGGCTGTTTAGATTTATTTTCATACTAAACACGTATTTAGGGACTGAGCAGGACCTATTGAATCAAATAGGGGGTGTACATGATTACAATATGCATTACCATGTTGAAGGGTTTTCCCAGGCCTTAAAAACCACCCATTTTTTTTTTTCTTATCTATATGTTTTCTCACCCCAAATGCTCTCTATGGTCTAACTAGTGTTGCTAACAGGAAATGGAAATCTGGTATTGTTCCATAACACAAAAATACCATGCAACTATAACAATTTCTCAACATTTGTCATAAGTGGAACATTTCTGAAATTTTTTTATTTGTTCCTCCAACGGTCAAAAATTCTCCGAATTTGAAGCCACAACCGTCAAGTCGGCAGCATGTAACCCTAACGGCGACAACTGCCCCACTCTCACATAGTGTAGCATCTGAAAACCAGCTTTCCATCACACCCAGAGAAAAAACCTATAAATGTCTCTATACCATTAAAAAATATTGGTGGCCTTCAACTTTCTCTTCTAGACACACAAACTGCCACGTAAAGTGCGAATGATTTAATCTTAAAAGTTGTAAAGTTGTTTTTTGACCGTTAAAAGTCCATGGATAAAATAAATAAAGAAAATAAAATAATAAAACCAGAAGGAAGATGTACTGCTGGAGATTTGACGCAATGTGTGAGGTATTTCCCGGTAAATAATTTATTCTGTAAGAGATTGGGACTTCGTCCTTGCTTAGATTAGAATCATAGAACGTTTGAAGAAAACGTATATATAAGAATAAGAGGCATTATATATAAACAGGAAGACAAGCAATAACAGCAGTAATGCAAGTCATTGCATACACACATGTAGGTGGTTTGCTTTACCAATTACTGCCAAACCGAGTGCACTTAGGGGTTTGAAAACAGGCTTCGTCATCGTTTATGGGAATGGCTGTTTATAAGTGTGATAATTCCTATAAACATCCATAAATAACACAAATAAATAAGTACTTGTAGACATTCCTCAGTGTTAAGCATGACTATAATTGGATTAAACATGCAGATGGTTCTTGGATTCGTCGGCTAACCGTTGTGGCGTAAGAGGAGTAAAACATGCTAGTATCATACACACCATCACAGCACCCTGTTGTTGATTTTATTTCCTATAACACGCACACAATTCGTTTGTAATCAATAATCATTTGCAAATGGCATTTGTCAGATAAAAAGAGCTGTATTAGCATATTTATCTGTTATTGTTTACAGTATAATTGTTAGATTTAGCGTGTAAGTGAAGCACTTAATTAGCAAAAATTTATAGTTTATAGTTAAAAAATTACACAATTGTATGCATATTGTGATTGAAATGACGCAATAATAGCCGGGATTCACGTGTTAATGACTATTGTGCAGACTTTAAATTCAGTTAGAAAATATCTAAGTAAAATAAATCGAAGACTATTTTAATAGTCAAGCCTGAAATAGTTTTGTATAACTTCGTACGGTGTTTGTCAATAAAGGTATTTCTATCAGAACAAATCAACAGCAAACTTGTTTATTACTAAATGAGTAAAAATGCTTCAGAATCAGCTTCATTTGACTTATTTTACTCAGACACGGACACAAGGAATTTGTTGTGGTTGCAGGAGCTCTACTATACAAATTGTATACATATCTAAATATAGACTAAAGGGTAAAAAGATAAAATATGGCACTGTATTGTATATGAACATTCCACTCTAACAGACCAGATATGTTATTGTGGGTGTGTGAGTTGTTTAATATGGATATGTGAGAAGAAATGTTCTTCTTGTGCTTAGATGTTTTGGTCCGTAGTGATCTATAGCGTCTGAAGAGCAAACAGACTGCGTCCAGGTTGAGACAGGGATTTAATGATGTTACCTGCCTGTTTCTTCACCCTGCAATCGTACATGTCCTGTAGGTTGCGTAGGGGCACACTATTAATCCTCTCAGCTGTTATAGTTGATGTTGTCTGGTGCAGCCTACTGACGTCTGACTTGGTGGCTGAACCAAAGCAGGCTATAATAGATGTACACAGGGCTGACTTGATCACAGCTGTGTAGGACTGTATGTTTATAAAAAAGAGCAGTGGTGGCTCAAGTGGTTACGGCTCTGGGCTGTTGATCGGAGGATCGGGGTTCAAGTCCCAGCACTGCTAAGCTGTTACTGTTGGGCCCTTGAGCAAGGCCCTTAACCCTCACTGCTCTTGGGGTGCTGTATCATGACTGACCCTGTGCTCTGACCCCAACTTTCAAAGTTGGGATAAGTGAAGAAAGAATCTCGCAGTGCTGTAATGTATGTGACCAAAATAAAGGCTTCACTTCTAATTCTTCTATCCTAATACAGAAATGGGTCACAGTGCAAGACATGAAAACCGATCACTGAGGAAAAAGATACACAGCTAGCGGAACATTTGTTAGTTTTTTTGTTTTTTTTTTGTTTTTTAGAACATTTTTTGTTTTTTTTTTTGTTTCAGCTGAAAGGAAGCCACAGTCCTGGTCTGTTCACTTCCACAAGCAAACAGTGTAAATCACAGTATCGAATTAAAACCCACACACAGCTGAGTAGTGACCAAAACAGTGGCCTCACTGTGCCGGAGCTGTAATAGCCAAACAGACAACAGCGCCGTGTTTGTCTGTAAATAAAGGACGTGTCACATTCAACCAGCCCTCACACACATTTGTGTTTCAGGGGGTCTCTTTTAGAGTCCATGCCCTGAAGATCCATTATTTCATAAAGAATAAAAAAGCTTCACAATTCGTGCGTGTGTGAGCTAGCGTTCGGGTGTGAGAGAGAAAACATGTTTACATGTGGGCGACTCCTCTTTGACTAATCTCACAATGGCGCATATATTAGACCAGTCCGATTACAGAGTACGGGTTGTGAAATAGGAGAGAGCTTGAGTCACATCTTCGGTTTTGTAACGCCTTGACCCAAAAGCTGTGATTTTGTGTCTTGAAGTCTTTTATTTATTTATTTTTTGTTCAGCCTACTCGCTTTCTAAATAGACTGGTTAACACCTACATCCATTAAACACACTCATGACCAGTCACTCAGAGAGGAAAAGAAATCTTCTAGAGATATGGTTCGTAGTGTGCTGGAATTCTCGAATCTGATTGGTCGGAAGGTGCTAATTATTTTTTCTATATAGAGGCAAACCTGTGGAATTTGTATATTAATAAAATAATCCACTTATTGTCATACCTTTTTAGAATTTCTATAGAAATAGCTAATATTTATGTTTATATTAATATTAATAATTTTTTTTATGTTGTAGTTTTTTTTTTATATAAGTTTACTATAGCTTTTTATTTTATTTATTTATTTATTTTTGTATTTATTTAACCTTTTATGGAAGGAGTCATTAGTGTCTGTAGGTTTTCCAATATGTTTCTTTCTTTTGTCTTTTTAAATTCAGGGGAGAGAAAAAAAATGAGGCTGTTGAGGGAATGATCTGTGTATAATTGTGTATAATAAAATAAGTGCATAAGTGCAATGAACTCATTTTGCAGACCTCGCGTGTAACTTTATACGGTTGAAAAACGTTTGGTTAACAAACAAAAAGGAGCAAAACAAACCAACAACAAACCTTCCAGATGCGAACAGTTTAAACAAACTATATTCGTCTTTGGTCATTAGTATAATAACACCATAGTGATGTGTATCTAGAACTTTCTGCACATTTACTGCATGGCTTGTGTAAATACACTATGGTTGTGTAGTCTAAAGTGTGTGTGTGTGTGTGTGTGTGTATGTGTGCTACTGCAGTTAACACAGGGTGTTGTCTGCACATGTTGCTACACTTCCAGAGTAATGTTTGGATGAAATGAATTTTTCAGTCAGGAATTAAAGTGTGCTTCGTTTCTCTTGTGAAAGAAGAATGCTTTAGACGTTGCTTCATGATGTTTCCGTGATGATGTGACCAGAAGACAATGACCAACTCTCTCTCGTTCTTTCTTTCGTTTCAAAAATGTCTGGACTCCCAGTTTGTGAGACTGACACATTCGCAGGAAGGTTTGGCGAGTGTCTAGTGTCTGTCAAAAGAATACCAATAACGATATTGGGGGGGTGTGTGTGTGTAGAGTTTTCTACTTTTACTGTGTGTGTAATTCGTTATGTGGCGTTAAACACCTAACCTGCTGATCTCAATTCCTTCATAACACTTTTTTTTATTTTTTTTATTTTATTTTTTTTTTAAAGATCTCAGCCCACCATTGTTTTTATCTGGCCACACCCATCCTGTATCTTTGTTTATAGAGCAACAGACCATTGAGACATCACAGCTCCTACATGGCCTTGTCTCTTTCCCCTCGCCAGACTTAATCTCTTCCCTCCCACCTCGCCCTCCCATACAAAGGGTGTCTTTTTTTTTTTTTTTAATCAGGTTGGAGTTATGTTTGTTACACTCGCGCTCATGCTCTACCGTCACCCGCCCTTTGCACATCGTCTCTGATCCAAGGTCTGCGGTGTATATACAAGATATGGACCTATCAGAAGGGACGGCAGGCACTCTCATGTGCTCTAGCGGTCATGGAGTGATACCGAAAACCCGGATCAGTTTTAAGATTGTGTGGAAATAGAAGCTGAGCGTGTGTTCCACAGAGGGTGTGCCTTGGCAGGCTGGAGTGCAGCAAACCCCAAACAAAAGAAATCTCAGGTGAATCTTGCCGGAACGTGACATTAAAGCTGTAGGCAAGTACAGAAGCACAACTGTGCATGTTGTTCACATGTCAAGAGTGTCTTTTTCTGAGTTCTAAACCTGGCACGTGTTCAACTTGGTGGCATCCTGGGCCCTGGACACGGTGTGCCTTTTGAGGAACGTTTTGGATCGACTTAATAGGGAGGACAAAATGAGTTTGAGCTTTCGAGGCTGGCGGTGAAACTGAACGCTGAGGCAAGTTTTTTCCTTTTTGCGATTTTACTGAGAAAAAAAAAGGACAAGCAGCTCATAAGTGTGTGATCACGCTGCATCTTGGTGTTTTTTTTTTTTTTTTTAAATTAATTTTTCCTTTTGTCCTTTTTGTCTTATTAACTTCAGAGAAAAATTATAATTGTGCATAATAAAATAACTGCAATGAACTTGTTTTGCAGACCTCACGTGCAACTTTAAATGGTTGAAAACCACCATGTCCTTAATTAACAAACAGATATTAGCAAAACAAACCAACAACAAACCTTAAACAAACTGTATTTGTCATTGCTTATTAGTATAATAACACCATAGTGATGTGTATCTAGAACGTTCTGCACATTTACTGCATGGCTTGTGTTAAATACACTATGGTTGTACTATTGTGTGTGTGTGTGTGTGTGTGTGTGTGTGTGTGGTCTTAATATCAACTACAAAGAACAAAACGAATTTGTTTCCAGGCTGCTGGTGAAACTGATCGCTGAGGCCAGTTTCTTCCTTTGTTTTGTGATTTGGTGAAGAAAAAAAAAAAGGACAAACAGCTCATAAGTGTGTGATCACGCTGCATCTTGGTATTGCTTCCTTTTATTTTTCTTCATTAACAGTCTATAGCCGTACAGTCTAGGCTCTGAGAGGTCGGTATTGTCTGATTCCTGCTTTTACAAACTCATTTTTAAAGCTGCAATATTTAACATTTGAATGTTTTCCTGGACCTGTAATACTAATATCATTTCAAATAAATCATTGGAAAAAGATTTTTTACAGATTTTGTACATGAAATTTGACATAAGGATTTTTTTTATTTTAGTTTTATTTTTTTGCCTTTTTCAGGCCCTGAAATGAGCTCACCTCTCAAATCAAACTTGGGTGGTGTTTATTTTATTTTTTTTTTTGTTTATGATGTTGGCTTTGTAGAAGCCAACATTCTGTTTTCCTATTTAAGCTTAGACAAAAATTAATACAATTTAATGCGGCCTAGAGCTTTCGAGCCACATGCACCAAATTCGGATATGTTGTAGAAGTTTGTTTTTAGTCTTTTCTAAGCGATCCGAGTACCGGTACTTCCGGTACCGGGTCTCAAAGTGGCCTTTTTCCCATAGACTCCCATTATAAACTTTGGAGGTTCATAACTCAAACTATCTACACCAAACTCGGCCAGCTCCTTTAGGGTGATACACTGAACAAACGTTTAAATTGATGTACCGACTGACCTTTCGGTTGTCCCGCAGCCCCGCCCCCAAAATATGCTAAATCAAAAAACTTTTTACAACATGGACATGTGACATATCAAAACACTCAGAACAATGAGGGGAACTTCCTCACGTGTATTCTGATGACGTCACGTGAAAATAAAAATTTTTGCACAACATGGGCATGTGATATATCAAAACACTCAGCCCAATGAGGGGAACTTCCTCAGGAGTATTCGGATGACATCACATGCTCATCTCCACTTGCCTCTAAATGTTTTGTCACCCTATCTTTCTGTCCACTTGCCTCCAAATGTTTTGGCACCCTATCTTTCTGTCCACTTGCCTCCAAAAGTAACACTGACCCTTATGTCCACTCGCCCTCAAAAAGCACCAGCCTTTGCGAATACTTGCCTCGTCAAAGCCAACATCAAAGTTTGTCGCGACGAACTTTACAAATCTAGTTTATTTTTATTTTTTTAATTCATGGTGTGAATATAGAGGCAGGCTTCGCTTATAGATGTGTCGGGGATCTTACCTTATATGTAGAATCATGTGGTAAAATGACAAATTACTTCTTTACAGAAAACGCCTTCAATTTTTTCTTTTATTTTCTCCTTGCTTTCGGCCACAAAGCACTATTAAAATATCGCGTGCCCCTTTTATTCTTTTGTGCGAGTGTGTGTCTGTTCCTGTCCCTCTCTTCTGTCTTCCTGTCCCTTTCTTCTGTCTTTTTTAAAACTCTACAAGCAAGTAGATTTTTTCACCTCACACTCCGCCAGAGACAACACGCTCTCCCCTTGGCTGTGTCCAGATTCCCTGTAATGAGACGGATATGCTAATTAAAGTGTGTGTAGATGGCCAAGAAGAATCCTGGATTAGCTCTAATGTGGAGTTTTATTGCCCAAGTAAAGAAACATGAGCTTGTGGGTGTGTTGAAATAGAGACTGTTGATGCTGTGAGTGCAGAAAAAAAGAAATTCATGTGAATATCAAGCAAGTCTGTGTTTGTGTTTTGGGTACAACAAGGCTAGATACACACAAAGCAGTCAGGGCATCAGATGGAAGGATAAAAGGGAACTAAGGAGAAGGAGAGAAACCGAGAAAAGTGAAAGAGAAAGTGATTAAGTCGGGAAGGAAAGAGAAAATAAGATAAAACATGAGGAAGGAAAGAAGACTGCGAGGAAGGAAAAGAAAGTGTGGACGACTGGAAGGAAAAAGTATAGTGAGGAAGGAAAATAGGCAAAAGGAAGCAAGAAGAGGAGAAAAAAAAGCAAACAAGGAAGTAAAGATTGAGAATAAAAATAAGAAAGGAACTGGAATGGAAAAAGGAAGGAAGGAATTGGATGGATGGAAGAAAATTGATGGATGGAAGGAAGGAAAGGGATGGATTGATGGAAGGAAGGAAGGAAGGAAGGAAGGAAGGAAATGGGTGGATTGAAGGAAGGGAGGAAGGAATTGGGTGGATTGATGGAAGGAAGGAAGAAAATTGATGGATTGTTGGATTGAAGGAAGGAAGGAAGGAATTGGGTGGATTGATGGAAGGAAGGAAGGAAGGAAGGAAGGAAGGAATTGGGTGGATAGAAGAAAATTGATGGATGGAGGGAAGGAAGGAAGGAAATGGGTGGATTGATGGAAGGAAATAGATGGATTGATGGAAGGAAGGAAGGAATTGTGTGGGTTGATGGAAGGAAGAAAATTGATGGAAGGAAGGAAATGGATGGATGGATGGATGGAAGGAAGGAAGGAAATGGATAGATCGAGAAAGTGGAATGAGAGAAGGAGTCTCGTAGTTGTTGATATCTCAGCTTTACTGGATCCCCCACAGCTCCGCATCGACTCGTTCTCTCAGCACCTCGTCCACACAATCCTTCACGTCCTAATGTGTGTTTACTTTCTGTTTTAAATAAAACCGACATGTTTAACTCACTGAAATCATTCTCTCGCCCGTTTCAGGAAGCTAATGTAGTTTTTATTCATCGCTCTCATGCAAGTAGTCAATTAATAACGAAGTTGTGTTTTCTAATCTTATGTCCCATAAGATTTCATTTTTGTCAGGAAAACATCTCGTCCTTATGAGACAAGCGTCTCGTTTCGTATTATTATTTTTACGAGAAAATGAAACTCATGATCTCACATTATTATGAGAAATAGGCAGAATTTACATAATATAATCTCACTGTTATTAGAAAACATCCAGTTAAGATGAAATAATCATCTCGTTTTTAAGAGAAAAGGGTCTCATTCTTAAAAGAAGCATCTTGTTCTATATTCTTGTTGAATCATCTTATTATTGAAAGAACAGAAATCGTTATTTGAAAATATTTTGTGACATCCTGTTACTGCAAGAAGGCATCTTATGAGAACAGCGTCTTATGGGTATCTCGTTTTTATGAGAACATCTCGTTATCGAGAGAAGTATCTTGTTACTACAAGAAAACATCTTGGTATTACAAGGGAAGGAATTTTGGAGGAACGAGGAAAGAGTAAGGATTGTTATAATGAGAAACATGTTGGAACAACATTGTGATTAATATAATGATATATGGTTTAAAACAATCCTGAAAGTCTCAGGAAGAATGGAGGCGATAGAATGGGTGTGTGTGTGTGTGTGTGTTTGGGGGGGGGGGGGGGGGTTTGATGGACTAAATAATAAGAGAGAAGGAGCCCATTGTATGGACAGAGTAAAGCTCTGATGGAACAAGATATTTGAGCTTGGAGAGGCCAATGAGGCTGGAGAAAAGGCTCCTTTGTAGTTCTGGACCCACACTGGCAGTTTGAAGACAGAAATTTTTGAACACACACACACACACACGTAGTCCGTGCCTGGGTTCAGGATCTGCACCACCATGCTGTGAATCACACACATCGAAGGGGCCACAACTGACGTTAGTTACCACAGCAACTTGTGTAGACGCAGGTGATTGGAAAACGGGTTGTTTTCGTTCTCCGACATGCGCCAATGTACAGAAAAAAAACTGCCGTACTGTATATGGCTATTTGTGTAGTGTCATTTAGTTTTTGTCCTGTTAGCATCACTGCAATTCAGCACTGTATTGTTTCTCGAGTCTTTGCAAAAGTGCTCATATTGATCTTATTAATCCAGGCCTAGAAAACGTTTGTAATTCTATAAGCGGTGTTAAATTTTATTGCCTTGATATTTACTTCGCACAGCAATGTACATAAGAGGCAAATTAACGTTAATAATCTTTTAACTGGTAACAAATGCTTCGTAGTTAACTTTATTAAATAATGCAGCGAACTAGAAGAACTACTGAATTAGCAGGTTTATTATAAATTCAGTAATACAGCAGCTTACGGCAACGTCTAGAGAAGCGTCCTGTAACCAATAAAAATAAAATTACCGTAACTACTGGAGTAGAATTACATAAGATAACTCTTAGAGAAGCCTTTCTACCTTTCTACCTTTTTTTAAAAACAACACTGCACGTTTTACCATAGCAAATTTTATCATAGCCCAGTAAACTACCATAATTACTAGAGTAGCAGGGTCTCTTGTAAATGCAAGATCACAGGCTGCTGTAATTGCTAGAGTAGGAGTTTTGCCCTGAATATTATACAGTAGTAACACAACAATTTACGGTAGCTATCAGAGTAGCTCGTGCACCTTAATTATGCAGAAACATGGCAGTTTACCATAATAGCAACTGGAAAATACAGCAACGTATCGTAAGTACTGCAATTTAAAGTTTCTACCTTATTTATATAGCAGGGATACAGCAACACACCGTAAATGCTGGAAGAGCAGATACCATAAATATAGTAATTCTTTTGCCTGGTAGTTTAGAATTTATGACCAAACACATTTCATTCCTAATTTGAAGCCGGTGCCACTATTAGAGATCGGTTTATAAATTCTATGGAGGGAGAACAAGAAGTGTGTTTGGATTATCTGGAGGGTCACGGCACTTAGTGTTTCCCTTGCTGTAGAACCCTTGAATTCAAGTGTGCTTAGGATCCTTGGTTGGCATGGCCCTCATCTGTTCTCAAGCTGGCATCAAGCAGTTTCGAAATGCCAAGCGTGATTCAGGAAACGGACAGACGATCAGCGATCAACACACACGAACATGTCCACTCACTCCAAAGCTGACGCAACCGTTTGCACACACACACACACACACGCGCAGTCTGGACTTCATCCTTGTTCTCGCAGCAAGATCTCTGAGTCAGATCTCATCTCACGTCTCATAATTCTCATCTCGCAGCTCTCGCAGGTTTCCTGTCGTCACTTGTGGGTGGCATATGATGGGATTGTCATACTACCAGCTGTCAAACATTCAAAAAAAAAATCAAATAAAATAATAGAAAGACAATAAAACGGAGAAGTAATAATTGGTGTCTTTGTGACACTTACTGATGATAGTATTTTGTTTGCGTAACGCTTCAATAACGACATATTGGAATTTCATTTGAATCCTAAGGTTTAAAGTTAGGTTTTTTTTTCTCTCGATTTTCTCCCAGCGGTATTATCCTGTACGATATGCCTCGTAAGCTCGTAAGATACAACTCATTAGCTGCTTCCTGAGCAGGGGAAAGGCCATTTTGCTATCACATCAGAGAGAGCTGAGGGGTAAAGGAGCTGGTTTTAAATGTCAGAAAGAGAGAGAGGGAGAGCGGGAGAAAGAGATTAAAGAAGCAGAATTGAGAGAACAAAGTTAAGCAAGATATGGATTTTCTGAATGGAAAGAAGGACAGAAGAATAAGATCAAGAAAAGCCCATTGAACATAATGATATTTTTAAACACTGCCGTTCAATTCTTAAACATGATTGGTCAGGATTTATTTCTTTATTTCTTTTAATAGCATCAGCAAAGCAAGTCAACAATGTTATTGTTTCTACATTAACTTATTATTATTATTATTAACTTATTACATTATTATTAATAATAAATTTACAGTAGATTTGCTTAAATTTGCATCCCGCGTAAAGAGAAAAAACGTGTGCATATTCCTGTTTATTTCCTCGCTGCACATAGGCAAATAGCTTGGCTTGTCTGATTGTCTAAAAGCTATGGAGCCTTCAGACTCGTTTGCATAATGAGTTCAGCCCGACTGCACGTTCTGCAGCTAAATAAACAAGATGCAGTGACTATGGATATGCACTGTTAGAAAGGGATTTCCACGGAACGTACTGTAATCTTGAGCTTGGTATTGCGAAGGAGTTGGAGATGTGCATGCGGTTGGAGAAGAAAATGATAAGGCTGGGTTTAGAAATGGAGTACAGAGATAAGGGAAAGTGTAAAGAATACGGACTGCTAACTCTTTACTGCTGAGACGGAGAACCTGTCTTAACACCCAAATTGTGTGTGTGTGTGTGTGTGTTAATGTATTAATAGCTCTATCTTTAATGCCACTGTCAACAGGCCAAGCTTCGTTTTGTGCCTCTGTATCGGACACAGTTTCAATATTTCTCTTGTAGATCATCCAAATGGTATCACATTTCTTTTATGTTTTTAAGGAATGCATTCGCGTTAGAACATGCGTGTGTGGCCGGGAGGCGTGCTTGTCCTCGAATCGCTCCTTCTTTGTGTTGTGTCATTAAGTAGTGTAGTGTCATTGCTGAGGACGTAACCCATCTCCTCTGCGTTCCTTTGGGAGCTGTTGTATCCAGAATGGCCTCTCGCTCTTATGCAATATGCATGGGAAAATGAATCGGCCAATTACATTTGAGAACAGAAACAGAGAAATGTTAGGAAGGTAGCCAAGCAGATTGCCCAGTGTGACCTCTGCTGGGATTACAGTTACGAGAAAAAATGCAGTTTACGACTCACAGTTTTTAAAAGTGTAACGAGTGTAAAACTGTAGCAATAACTGCGGACACACACACACACACACACACTGAATGTTTCAGTATAAATTATTTAACAGTGAGGATGTTCCACATAGCACAATTAAACTTTTCAAGATTGAGAATGTGATTGATGGTTAAATAAATATAATGTAACTAAATTACTATATCAATATAATATACGTAGTAAAACTAGTAGGTAGTCTAACTAACATGTCATTTGCTGCTTCATCTCAAACGCCTGTATCGTATCAGTGTCACTGACTAAGCACAGCTTTGTCCAGCTCTCTTACTTCCTCATCTTTATACAACGCCATCTTTTCATGCTAAAACAATCAGCACCAAACGTGCTCGTCGTCTCGTAGAACGCTAAATAGCCGAGCCGCCAGTGTTACTCAACATAACTGAATTGTACAGCTGCGATGCGGACTGGAACGTCGAGTCCCAAAGTTACTCCTACTGTACGTTGGATTATTGTTCATTAGTGTGATGCTGTAAAATGAAAGAACAAGAAAAGGTGCTCTAGTTATTTTTGTTTCATTTTAGTGCTGCACAAGACTAACTTGTATAGCCAATAAATAGCAACCAATAAATCAGCAAATCACAAGCGTTTCGATTCTAAACATATTTAGGCGGCTTTGAACCCATTAGAGAATTGAATTAGATAAAGTGAATTGGGGGGAAACTCCAAGCCTAGAAAAGAAAACACTGTTCTAACTAGGACATGGTTGAGCGCCAAGATATTCATTCACACAGACTGAATTTCCCCAAATTTCCCAGAATCTGAGCGGCAGGAGGGGTTGGCTTGGTTCTGCATTTTTCTGCCCTTCTGTTTGTTACTGTAACACCGTAGTTACCTAAGAAGAGCTAAAGCATTTGGCTTAAGTTGTGTTATGATAATTGACTCTTATCTTTCTGGAAATGGTAAGATGAAATGGTAGAATGGAGAATGTTCTTTTATTTATTTATTTTTAATATTGATGTATATTTTGCTGCATAGAAATTCAGACTTTGACGCTCTTGTAACCCTTTTTTTTATCCCAACATGCTGACAGTACCGCTTTTAGGTGCGACGGTCGATTTTGTTTCATCCTTTTCTTGTACAAATAACCTGGAAGACATATTGAACATGATAAGAAAAAAACAACAGATTATGTCAAAAACCGTCGTTCCCGGGTTCGGAATGCTTGTTTGTGTTTGGGTGCATTTCCAAATATAGGCGCTATACCCTGTGGGTGGAGCTTCGTGAACATCCTTCAAATCAAATTGACGAACCGGGATATGATCTTTTAAAATAATAATTATAATCTTACCTATTGCACTTTTTAAGGGAGCTGCATTCAACCTGCACTACATTATAATGTTATAATGATTTATTTTTTTTTTAATTAAATGCCAACTTAAAGGTGGGGTCTCCATTGTTTGAAAGCCAATGTTGACATTTGAAATCACCAAAACAAACACGCCTCTAACCCAAATGGGTCCCACCCCTGTATTGATAGCTCCGCCCACACATGTATGCATAACCCAGGCAACTAATGGAAAGAAATGTGTCTTCATCATAGCTGAAGGGAAGAACAATACGATTGCAGATAAACAAACAAGAAAAAAATGACACACAAGCATAATCATGCAAAGGACAAAGGCATATATTAGTTCTGTGTAACAAAGCAGAACCAACGTTACTCACCTATCGAGAAGGAAAAAAAGCAGCCTCGAGACTTAAGTAAAGTTGGCCGCATATTCACAGACTCCTTGGTTTCCCTCCAGCGCTGGAAAGCTGATCCTACTTCTTGCCTTATAGTAAGCCCTTTTTCACTTTCTTTCTTTGTTTTTATCCGCCATGTCAATGTTAAAACCGCTTTCTGCTAAAGTCACACATGCGCACTGAATACTCTCTACACACATATTGACAAGACCCGCCCCTTTCTGCTCATTGGCTACACGTTAGTTTTGTTTTTGTTTTGTTTTGTTTTTGGCGGCCCAATGCAGTTTTCTAAAGCATTTCTCAAACAACGGAGATCCCACCTTTAAGTTATTCTGATTAATATTTTACACCTAAGAGGAAGAAAGAATAATACCTTTTTAATTAGTTTTTTTGTATTTTATTTTTTTTTAATTAAAACATTCAAGACCCCATGAACATGGTAGAACTCTCACTATCGGCACTACCGGCATGTTAGAAACCCTACAGCAAATGTCGTTGTCAGAAAATGCCACCAGAATTTTATTACAAAATAGATCTTGAATGCCACCAAATATTAGATTAATTCTAAAACTTAATAAACCAATCGTTAGATTAGATTTGTCCTTTAACGTTATGATGCTTTCTACAGGCCTCATTATTAATTGCTGCTTCTGGTTCTGTTTTGTGTCCATGAAAATGCACTATCCAAACTTAAATGGCTGCAATTCAAGAATGCATTGGAATATAAACCTCAGTTTGGTCTTGTTTTAAAGAAAACACTCAGCAGATTATTGTTTAAGTGAAAGCAATTAAAAATATGAAAGTATAAAAAAGTTATAGAAGTTTAAATTAACTGTAAATGAAAAATACTGTACTAAATATTTTTTATTTTATATAGAATATATATTTTTACAAAAAAAATTTTTACTCTAAAATTACTATAAAATCAAAGCCATGTGTCTAACAAAGTTCCCACAAATTGAAGTTCCCATGAGATTTTGTTTAGGCGCAGTACCAAAAATAGCCACCGGGTATAATCCACATTCCATTGATTGTTTTTTTGATGCATTTTCCTGTAAATTTCTGTCCAAATATCACAAAACAGTCACCAAATATGGAACCTTGAGACTCTGACCTTTCCGACGATATGTGTTTTGTCAAGATTAGAAAAGATTTTGATTTATAAAGTAGTTAAAATAGATTTTGTAATATGAAACATGACAACGCCCACTAGGGGAGGAGCCTGCTAGAAGAAATTTGAGCACCGTTTCCATGGTAACACAACATCCGATTTCAAAACGGTTTTCACCGGATGAATTTTGAGTTTGTAAGCTTTCGAATGATACCTCATTTATGATGATTACTAAAATATGGGATACAAAAAAAGGCCATCAAAAAAAAAAAAAAGCGTGCCAAGCGTCCCACCTGTGGGATGGTGACAGTTAAGGTCATCACGCTCAGCCCAATCAATCATTACAAGGATTCTCATGATGTTATTGTGTTCTTTCAGGGCAGCCGTTGTGCTCGGTACCACGCAAACATTTACTGCTAAAAAGTGAGTCAGTTCCAGCAAGTTTTTATGGTTAATGATGTATGAACCTGAGATTGTGTCTGGTTTTACAAATGTTTTTATTGGAAATCTTGAGTTTCTATAAAGAACTGCTGAAGTCATTCACGTCACAGATTTATATTATTGCTTTTGTTCTAGTACTTTCTTTTAGCTCATTCACAGGGACTTAATAAAATATTAAAATCATTTTGTTATGTAAAAAAAAAGTACAATTGCTGATATGGTTTTCTGTTAGTTGTTCAGGAAAGATTAATGGAAGGAGTCTCCAAAGTTAGTGGTTTGTAACAGGAGGTTTTTCATCTTCAGGACAGAAAACAGATATTTTTTTTTTTCTTGTATTAATTTCAAATGGTTCTGTTCTTTAATAAATATAAAAATATTTGCTAATTGCTGTTGTATAAAGAAACCTGCTCTACTTCAGGATAATTAAACCTGAACGTCATATCAAGTAACAGCCAGCAGAAGAAAAGGTCAAGATGTCCTTATCACAGCGCATACTTATGTAATGGCCCATGGCTAACAAGGAACCATGACCTCGGAAAGCAGGCAGTGCTGAGGGCAGCACGGGTTCCTGTAAAGTTTTAAAACAAAAACAACATGCATACAACTGGAGGGGCGTGTGTGTGTGTGCGTGCGTGCGTGCATGGGGAAAGTGGAAAAGCTTGTGTTGTGTGTGGGCGAGTTAGAGAGAGCACAAGTATGGTGTGTGTGTGTTTAAGGACAATAGAGCAAGAAAGAGCAGTCAGAAGGGACACTGAATGTGTACAAGTTGTATAGGGGTGTGTGGTGTGTGTGTGTCAGAGAACATTTTGTGCAGAGCACTTCATGCGTAAATGGCACCTGGATTATTTCTTTATCCCGACTCACACTGAATGCTTAAACATCAGGCAGTTTGAAGCACATCTCTTATGTTCGACTCGTTTCAGAGCCAAACTGAGACCGCCGCTAACACACAAACGAACAGCGTGCTGATTCTCTCCATCTCCTCTGTTCCTCCCATCTCGTACCCAAATTTTATGTGCTCCTTATGTGCTTTATGTAACCAGATTAACATTATCTGCTGAACCATACTTGTGTTTGTCATTTGTTGTCTTTCCCTACATTTCCATTTACATAAACGCCATTTGCAGACACCATTCAAATTCCTCATCCTGTTTGGATCCGGCTTTCTGAGAAAGACTTGAGATTTGAGAAGCCATTCCTTACCCGTGGTGGTGTAACTTTGGTGACTCTCAAAGGTACAGACATAAATAACATTATACTATACAAGAAAACAATGCAGACGATGAGATACAATATAGACAGAATGAGTATAAAATATGAATATAGAATGAATAAAATATGAGTATAGAATATGAACGATCAATTATGTACATAAAGTGTGGGAGTGCAAATAACAATATTGTGCAATATTATGCTTTTTGTGCAATTTACAGCAGCAGTAGTGTGTAGTGTTCATTTCGTCAGACGAGACGAGACGAAATACGTTCGTCAACAACCTTTTTTTTCATGACTAAGACGAGACGATGACAAGACTGCACCACTGTCCAAAAATGCTGACTAAGACTAAAGTAACATGCATTATTGTTGACGAAAAAAAGACGAGGAGGAGCTGAAAGAGGTTGTGTCCAGGGTGCGAAGGGTCAGTAGTGATTTTTCATGCCCGGTTTCTGGTTCTTGTGTTGTACAAATCCTAGAGAGTGGGCAGGGGGCAAGAATTATTTTTTCTGCTGTTCTAACCGTGCGTTGCAGTCTGTTTCTGTCCTGTTTTGTTGCTGCACCAAACCAGATGGTGATGGATGTGCACAGGACAGATTCTATGACTGCAGTGTAGAACAGCATCAACAGCTCCTGTGGCAGACCATACTTGCTTAATTGACGTAGAAAGTACATCCTCTGCTAGGCCTTTTTGATGATAGAGTGCACTCCCATTTCACTCCCATTGCACTCCCATTTCAGGTCTTGGGAAATGGTAGTGTCCAGAAACTTGAAGGTCTCCACAGATGACACTGAGCTGTTGGATATTGTGAGGGGGAGTAGTGTTGAGGGGTCTTTCCTAAAGTCCACTATCATCTCCACAGTTTTGAGGGTGTTTAGCTCCAGACTGTTCTGACTACACCATAGCACCAGCCGCTTCACCTCCTGTCGGTATGCAGATTCATCGCCATCTTGGGTGAGACCAATATGTTGATAAGGCGTACAACAGATATTTCTGTCAAATTGCCTTTTAAAAGGAAGACAGTAGGGGGCATGGTGGCTTAGTGGTTAGCACGTTTGCCTCACACCTCCAGGGTTGGGGGTTCGATTCCCACCTCCGCCTTGTGTGTGTGGAGTTTGCATGTTCTCCCCGTGCCTCGGGGGTTTCCTCCGGGTACTCCGGTTTCCTCCCCGGTCCAAAGACATGCATGGCAGGTTGATTGGCATCTCTGGAAAATTGTCCGTAGTGTGGGATTGCGTGAGTGAATGAGAGCGTGTGTGTGCCCTGCGATGGGTTGGCACTCTGTCCAGGGTGTATCCTGCCTTGATGCCCGATGACACCTGAGACCCGGGGTAGTTCGGATAAGCGGTAGAAGATGAGTGAGTGAGGAAGACAGTATGCTAATTGAATTGTGGCAAAATTAGCATTATGGTTTGATGGCTTCAGGCTTTCAGTCTTGATGCTGTTGTCTTATATTTGCATGTAATGCATATTTCCTTTGTTCAGTGGGTGTATTCTACAGTAAGAGTAGGAGGAAATAAAGTTCCCATAAACTGAATGTAGCTTTGGCCTAATGTGACCTTTTGCCACCTGTGTGAAAAATAAAGACAGTGAAACAGAGATGAGTCAGAGTGCGAGAGGGGGAGGGGGGGGGGGTTAGAGATGGAGGAAAGGAGAATCATCAGATGTCTTGAGGCGAGAGGTAAGATGCTACGCTTGAGCTAGTTCAAGAACTCGTTTCAGAGCCTCTGAAATACAGCGAGTTCTTTCTCATCCTGCCCTAGCAAATGTGTACGACAGAAAAAAAGAGAGATGCAGCAGAGATGGAACCAAACCCATGGGTGATGCATACAAGAGTGTTTATAAATAGAGAGAAAGCCGGAAAGAGCATTACAATTTGTGCCAGTAAAACTCTAGTGGTTTGAATCGAATTAGGTGGTGGGAGATACTCGACTTTACCAGAAATACAATCACATTTAGTGTACTTTTAGTAGCACAGGTGAACAGAGGATTGCTTAAAGGTGGCATTTGGGAGTATTCTGCAGCAGTCATGGTTATAGTAGACTTCTTGTGAGGGTGAGAAAAAGTCGAATCTCCCTGTGGATCGTTACGATATAAAATGGGTTAATCACTTTTTGAAAAGAAATCCATGCGAGATGAACACAACAAACTTTGCTATACAGGCTATTAAGCTACTAGCTAGCTACAGTAAACAGTCATCTAATCCAAGAATAAGCTGACCTTTTTCATGCTTAGCAAAGCAGTAGTGCAGAATGTAATGTAATGCTTCCTGAAACAGCTGAGACTTGCTACCGATGATGATACTGCTGGGTTTCAACTTTACTGAGAATTAATACAAATCATTTCTTTTACACAGAATGAGAAAAGATTGTGAAATAAATGTTTGCACAGTATGGGTGTCGCATAGATGTGTTGACTTCTGTTAGCTCTGTTTGTTAGCACTTTTGTTTTTGAGATCAGGTCTGTTTTTCCACCTGTTTTTGTTAGCAGAGGAGGATCGCGTGTCCAGAAAAACTAAGAAACCCAATAAAAACAATTTGAAGAGACAACAATTTACCAGTGGCTTTTACAGATTTTCTGTTAGCTCAATTTTTTAGCACCTCAACTTTAGATTAGCTTTCTCACACTGTTGGCACCTAGGTTTTTTTTTTTTTTTAACTGGAGGATATAGTGTCCAGGAAAACTATGAAACGCAGTTTCCAATTTCAAGCTTTTGTTGGCACTAATTGTTAGCTCAATTTGTTATCACTCTACTTTTTGTTAGTTTAGCTCTCAGCTTTTGTTAGCAGAGGAAGATGGTATATCAAGAATGACCAAGAAAAAGAGTAACAACAATTTACAGCTTTTGTTAGCTCTGTATATTAGCACCTCAGCTTGTGTTTGATTAGCTCTCTTGTTTGATTAGCACCTTAGCTTTTGTTAGCAGAGAAGAATATCCAAAAAACTTACTCAGTTAAAAGTACTGGTGAAAATTCTTCAGGTAAAAATCGATGATCGGAATATGCTTTATATCGTGAAGAAAAAAGTTAATCTTCTCTCACCCCACAGGGTTTGTTTGGTTAGTTTGCTATGTTAGCGGTGTAGTCTTATTTATCTCAGCTTGCACTATTATATAGTTCACACTATTATGTTCGTTAGCTCTGTTTGCCTTGGTCTTCCCTTTGTTTAAACATTTAAAGATGTCTGTAGACTAAAAATAATTTATTTATTTTAAAAATAAAATAGCTATAAAAAAAACAAGCATGTGACAAATAGAATTAGGTAAAAAAGGGAAGCCAGATTTCATAAAATGGATGAATATATATTCTCTCTCCCTTTCTGTGTGTGTGTGTGCGCCTGCTGTGGCATCTCTGTTAGCTCTCTCCCCTCCCACACTTTTGTCAGGTCACTTGGTTCACACAGATCCTTAAATCAATAAAACTGTAATAAATCCTGGCATCTCCTACACATTTAGACATCATCTTCTCCCCCTACGTTAACAGCGTGTTCTCTCTGCTACACTTGACAGTCTGGCTCCTCCTGTGCACCAGGCTCGGCTGCAGTAGAAGATGATGGTTGAACAAACTGAGATCATTGCTAATATGCCTTATATGAATACAGAACAGCAGATCAGTGTGTGTCTGTAATCAAATAACACAATATTAGTAACGATGGTGAACAAAGCTATGATTTCAATGCTCCATTTAGGGGAGGCTATAATCAGAGGCTGCAGTTTTTGTGGCAGAATTAGTTTCATCCTGAGAGAAAGGGGACACCAGATAGTCTTTGAAGCTAGAATCCCTTGAATCTAGCCTTGGAGGTATTCATTTAAGCTAAAGAAAACTAAAACTTATTCCATTCACAAGACTAGACGAAAAGCATGGCAGACACAATTATTAATTTTTATTAAGATGTGCATTATTAAACTGCAAGTTGCTTGTTTTGTAAATGAATTGAAAGTCTAAAATAATTTTTCATTACCGTGTACTAGGTCTAAAAACCATAACTAGCATAAAAAGTAGGAGTGAAATTAACAGAAAATTTTAATGATACAAATACAGATATGAATAGAATGAGCATTATTAGTTGTATTTATTGTTTTTTTTTTTGTTTTTTGTTTTTTCAAGAAAACTTGGTTTTTACTTTAATGAACAAGTAACTTGTTCAAGCCATCGTTAACGTGAATGTGTGGCAACGTGTGATGCCGGGTTAGGGTTTATATTAGGCTACAAATTTATTCATATTTTCGGAAATTTACTAAATAAATTGTTTAATATTTGAACAAACTCTCAACTCGCATTCGCATCTCATGCTCCATGGCACCAGTAACATAAAGTGCCAAAGAGGTTTTGCTTAAAGCGAATGGTAACAGCAATGGCATTTAGAAATCCTGCTTTTCCGTTCTCTAGAGATAAAACTCTCCATAAACCGGTGGGTAGAGTTCGTTTTTGGTGGTTGTCCAACTACTCTTCTAACTTCTTTGACTCGAGTGTGTGAACTTACACAGCTTTATTTCTCTCAGGACAAGATTTCAGAACCAAAGTCAGTATGGTTGCAGGCGATTGAGTTGGGATTTCATTGAATTAAATGATAATTCTGATAAGATTTGGAACAGCAGCAGTTTGGAAATGATAATCTATCACATTTAAACTAATACTGTGATGTTAGCATTAACTCTGTGATAAAATATTAACTGATTCCCATGCCTTGTGTGTGGTGTGTAGTGCTGTAACTACTGTATATGGTTAACCTATTATAGATATTTAGTGCATTGTTTGTTTTCAGTGCTTTTAGATCGAAGATCTCCTCGAACGGTTTAACAATTAACAAAACTGCCTCATTTAAACTGGTAGAAAAGTAGCTTTAGTCAAGATACCTCATTACATGCTACAGAGAATAACTTAACTACTTTAAAAATATGTGTTTTGGGGGAACAGATGGCATGCTCTGTGCTAAGAGCTAAAGTAGCACCACAAAGTAGAAAAGCCTTAAGCTTAAGTTTGTCAGTCTGTGCAGGAGATCCGCTTTTTTACAATGCACTCTAGCAAATATTAAATCATGACCCACACCTGGGGACAAACTACAATCTGAAAGGACATCTGCATGCAGTGGAGTGTGTCTGAGAGAGATGGTTTTGTTTTGCTGTGTGTGTGAGATACTTGACTACCCAGAGGTATGGCAATAGTTAATAAGAAAACCCAAATGACATTGCTTGATCTGATTGGCAGAAATGAAGCTACTATTTTGGGAAGGTGAGTAATCAGCACTTCTGGGAATGCTTCATGTGTGTGCCTGTGTGGTTGTGTGTGTGTGACCGAGAGAGAGAGAACGAGAGGGGGGAGACAGACTTTGTTCTGTGTTAATTTAGTGTTTAACCACTTATCTGTTGTACTGTTGAGGCCAAGGTGGTCATTCAAAAGAACAAGAGGTGTGTCCTCTGTGGTTGTCAGTCTCTGTGAAGGAGGTGTGGCTTCTATTTGTCGCAGTTAGTGAGGTGTTGCCTCTGACTGCCAGTCCCATTGGAGTTCTGTCCCATGTGTCTCTGTAGTCTCTGTCCCAGTCCCTGTTAAAGGAGGCGTGGCCCCTGTCTGTCCCTGTTAAAGGAGGCGTGGCCCCTGTCTGTCCCTGTTAAAGGAGGCGTGGCCCCTGTCTGTCCCTGTTAAAGGAGGCGTGGCCCCTGTCTGTCCCTGTTAAAGGAGGCGTGGCCCCGTCTGTCCTGTTAAAGGAGGCGTGGCCCCTGTCTGTCCCTGTTAAAGGAGGCGTGGCCCCTGTCTGTCCCTGTTAAAGGAGGCGTGGCCCCCTGTCTGTCCCTGTTAAAGGAGGCGTGGCCCCGTCTGTTCCTCTTAAAGGAGGCGTGGCCCCTGTCTGTCCCTGTTAAAGGAGGCGTGGCCCCTGTCTGTCCCTGTGAAAATGAGGCGTGGCCCCTGTCTGTCCCTGTTAAAGGAGGCGTGTGATTTAGGAGTGTGGCATCTGTTTTGGTATTGTTCAAAACAGCATTACAAGTCCTTAATATTCAACTTTAATATTCAAATTATTGAGGCTGCATTAAATGAGTTTTTCACACACTGAAACATTAATTATATATCAAGATGCTCATCAGAAGCAGAAACGCCACTACTATTGGTTCGCACCTTCAAATTCAGATTGAAGAGGCATCAGGAGCTTCATACCAATTTCAAATTTGAGTTTAACTATATAACTAATTTATCCAGTGCAGCTGTTGCAGGTTTTTTCTTCATATCTGTAGAGAGCTCAGATGAGATCTTTTCCTCCTGTAGCAGCTTAGTTGCATTATTGATGAGGGCGATGAGGTGACTCGCTGGATTGTAGAACTCCATTTCATTGGAGAACGGATTTATTCACTTTGACTCTGGGAGACAGGCTACAGGAGAATATCTCTCTCTCTCTCTCTCCTCTCGCACATGCTCTCTTGCTCACACAGACACACATGCACACAAACAGCTGGGAGAAATCCTCTGCTCTCTGTCCAGTACACTTCCATTATTGATGAATACTTTTTGCTAGCTAGCCCTTTCCTCACCTTGCCAGTTCCTCTTTCTATCTCTCTATCTCTCCCTCCTTGTCTTTCCTATGCTCCTGCTCTTCCAGCATATCCCTCGTTTAATCTTGTTGTATTATTCAGCGTGGGTCTGTACCCTGGTCTGCTCCAGTGCCTGCTGGCCGTCTGTCTGCCGCCGTTCTTGGGTGTGAAGCAACATCACACTGAAACCAGAGAACAGCACGGGCATCATGTAACCAATTCAGCAGACACAAACTACAAATTCAAAGCCGAGGTGTGAAGTTGAACCGGGCATCAAGAAATCTGATACGGATACCTCATTACATTTAAGCCTAAACTGGCACACATGATGATGTCAGAAAGACTCATCACATTTTGGCCAGTTTTTTTTTTTTTTTTTAAGAACTCAAAATTTGGCAGTCAAAGAAAGTTGTATTTCTATGTTGCTTTGATAAATTACTGTACAGAAGGATAAAAGCAATCCTCTTAAGTCCATTTAAATAAATATTTTAGATCACATCCTTCCACCAATATTTTAATACTTGCATCGTCCCTTCAGGTTTATTTGAAATTTTATTTTGTTTAATGTTGCCCTGGGGGGCACGGTGGTTAGCATGTTCGCCTCACACCTCCAGGGTTGGGGGTTCGATTCCCGCCTCCGCCTTGTGTGTGTGGAGTTTGCATGTTCTCCCCGTGCCTCGGGGGTTTCCTCCGGGTACCCCGGTTTCCTCCCCCGGTCCAAAGACATGCATGGTAGGTTGATTGGCATCTCTGGAAAATTGTCCGTAGTGTGTGAGTGCGTGAGTGAATGAGTGGGTGTGTGTGCGCCCTGTGATGGGTTGGCACTCCGTCCAGGGTGTATCCTGCCTTGATGCCCAATGACGCCTGAGATAGGCACGGGCTCCCTGTGACCCGAGGTAGTTCGGATAAGCGGTAGAAGATGAATGAATGAATGAATGGTTCTATAGGAAATCATTATAAAGTTCTAAATGTATTTTAGGAAGCTGATGGCTAATACTTGGATGGCTGTCACATGGTCGGTATCTAGACATCTAGACGGTATCCAGAAAAACTGTACCTCTCTTTACTTACATACAGATTAAACAAAAAGACAATATTTGCTTTCGATTTTAATTACCTCATTTAAAAGTAGACATTTCAGGCTTTCATTAGACATATGTATCATGTTCGTGTGATAAGTTTTGGCGGAGTTATCAGTTCATGTTTGTAACGCGTTTCAGGAAGATGGTCAAGTTCACAGAGATGTCTGAATGCACAACCTGGTTATTTTCTTTATTTGCCAAAAGCACAGCATGTTGTTGTTAATATGAAGGCACTCAAATAAAAGTAGACACTTCACAGTTTCGAATGATGTATTACATGTATGTGTATGACTATGAATGACGGAGTATTTTAAGTGGACTTCACGTTGAAGAGGAAAAAATGCGCCGTTCGACCCCAGAGCGTTAATGAGTATGTTTTGTCTACATTTCTATGTTTTGTCTTGTTTGAGAGACCACCATTTTGATATTTATTATTCTTGACTTTATTTTTTGGCAATAATCTATATAAGTCCTGTTTAACTAAACCGATTGGTGCACACAATATCAGCTAGCTTTTTTGTCAGAAATTATTATATTGCTTGTCAGAGCTACCTGAAAACTATACTTTTCTGTCTTCCCAGCTAAAGCATTCAAACATGAAGGACATTCACCTGTCAGGAAAGCCTGTTCAGCTTCTGGTAACAGTTAGTTTCACTTCCTGACTATTTTTATCTGGGTGAACTTGAACTTGTTGAATTCAAATCCTCAATCTTTTCAGTCAAAAAAAAAAAAAATCTGATTTCTTTTGACAGTTATCCAGTGGAAAAGCTGCTTAATATTATCTTGCTATTTAGTTTCTTGAAACACACCTGAACGGAAAAAATAGCTGTCTATACCTCGTTATGCCATTTAATTACACACTTTCGACTGTCTGACTTATTCCCCAGAATCAGAAAGGTCTTTATTGCCAAGTATGTTTTCACATACGAGGATTTTTTTCTAGTACAGGAGCTCCACGGTGTAAACATATAGGCAATGGTAAGAAATGAACACATAAATAATAGACAGTTGTATGTGCAAATTGAAGTAAAGATGTGCAAATTCAAATATAGATGTGCAAAATAAAATATAAATGCGTACTTGTAGACAATGTAAGAATAGGGTTTATTCTGTGTATGTTAGGTGTTCATCAGATGTATGTTGAGTGTGTTAACAGAAATTTTTATGTTTGATAGTATAATTTACAAAGAGCTCTAATTCAGATGGGTTGAATGTAAAATCCTGCTGGGAATTGGGTGGGACACAAGACCGTGGGGCATAAATAGGGGGTGGCGAGCTTGGGGGTGTCAATTAAAGTTAAATCTTTTATTAAATGTACCTACATGTGATGTACCATTAATTAGCTTTCAGAGTAAAGAGCACGCAAAAAATGTACCCTTAATACTACCACCCAAGCAAGAATGGTTCAGAGAGTATAAATGTCTGCTGCTACAGTACTAGGTATTAGAAATTCTTCGATGTCTATTGAATTCATAATTACAAATAGGATCTTTAGAAGCCATCTTGATACCATTTTGGTCCTGACTTGTCACTGACCTTTACACGTTTTAACAGATAAATGAAATTTCAGTGGTAAATTATTCATTCATTCATTCACTCACTCATTTTCTATCACTTATCCGAACTTCTCAGGTCATGGGGAGCCTGTGCCTATCTCAGGCGTCATCGGGCATCAAGGCAGGATACACCCTGGACGGAGTGCCAACCCATCGTGACCCACATAGTGGTCAACAAGCAATCTATAGATAGACATGTACAACTAAGAGAAATGTATACCAAAATAGATTCCTGTTAGCAGTACACGTCCTAATTCTTTGTCAAGGGAGCATATAAAAGCAGCCTAACACGTTTGATCTAGCTAAAAGTCTTCAAGCAGCCATGAATATTAAACACTAGAGGTAGGCATGTCACCCAGTGGGGGATTCTTTATTAGGAAAGTGACATGCCTTTGGTGAAAAGCCTATCAACATGGTCCAAGTCACAGCACATCTGTCGTACTTTAAATGAGCGCAAGACGACAGATGGCTTTCAGATTCGAGAGTCTTAACGAAGCTTGTCACTAAATCCAATAGTTATGCATGATCATTAGTATCTATGATTGAGATGTTTGGTGAAAAGGAAATCGATGTGTGCGTCGACATCTTGAGTCAAGGTCCAGATGCACGGTTAAGGAGGTTAAGTTCAGTGGGATTATCATGGCCAGCTGTTGGCAGACAGAGAAAGCATTAAGTGCAACCATGCCCGGGACACTGCAGGGACACAATATACACTAATTGCCTGCACTGTCAGCAAAAAATAGCCCAGATTGTGCTGGGGACCATTATCTGGGCTGTATAAATGGTATGTAATGGATATCGACAGAGGTCAGGGTGGATGTACTCCACAGAGAGCATGTCCACATCTTTGTGTCCATAAAATACATTCCAGCTATTTCTGGAACATTCCAACACCCACCGGGAGACATTGTCTAAGGGCGAGGTCTGTGACCTAGTTTTTTGCACAGAAAGCTGTCCCGTCTCTCACACAGAATAGGTTTGTGCCATTTGTGAGATTTTCTATGAAAAATGGCATGTTACATGAATTGAACAGTGTGAGCCATTTAGGTTGGAATTTCTTTGCAGGCCTGTAGTGTTCTTTTATGGCCTTACAGTCTCCAGTCAGGACAACTGTGCCTTGAATAGCTTGTGTTTTTGTATGTGTGTATCTAGGGCTCACAGTGGGACAACTTCGTTGGTTTTTAGATTTTGTTTGTGTTTGCTGAGAAAGTTTATTGTGTTAAACCCAGTTTTGGCTCCCAGTTGCACCCGGATTTCCTTCTGTGTTCCCATGGTTACCCACTGGCAATATAACAGTTTGAAACTTTCAGAGTTTGATAACCTAGCCTAAAATGATCAAGGTTTTACTTTGCACCCTTTGTAAAAACGAATAAACCGATAACAGGTAATGGACAGCAATACATTTTAATCACTATTTTGAAAATGTCAGTCGGTGAGGTACAATTGTACAAAATTGTTAAAGCCGCGATTACTCACAAAGCCGTTAAGGTTTGTTTCTGCCTCGCCCACTCCTGCAGCAGCTGCTGGTATGATTGACATTAGGAAGGTTTGTTAGCATCAAATTATCATGCACATTTCAATTATGTGTTTCACTTTCAAGCTATTTCACCCTCTGTTTATTATCTGCAAATCTGCCAAAGCATAAGGTCCAAATATTTGGTTTGTTAATTTGACTGGCTCCATGTTTGGCCCGTTCGCAGTCTCATTGCCAATCCTGAGATTTGTGTTCGCTTAGATTAACAGGTGGCTAGAACAACAAATAAACCATGGGGGAGAGATGTAGAGGCTCGATTGATGTGTGTTACAGCAGAAGCAACGGAATGGTTTGGGTTTTTGGCACTGTTGAGAGTCCTGGGGTTTAGAACCAGTCTTCACGGGCAGAGTGCTTGAGGAAACAAAATCCGTGCCTGAATAAACACACACTATAGTCTTAGAGCCGTAATGTAGATCTATTACCGTGATCTATTGCTTTTTGTATTCAAAAGAAATATGGTTAGACAGATGACCCCTAAAACCATGATCTTACTGTATAAATGTCTGACCGGTTAGCATTTTTCTGATTGACAGGCAATTCAATGTCAATTTTTGACCCTGAAACCTGAAAACTACACTTTCCTTCTTTTTCAGATAACGCAGCAGTCAGTCTACATACGAATAAATTGCACCTGGCTGAAAAGCTAATTCATCGCAGGGGAAAGGACGCAGGATGTCAAAGGCACACATTTGACAGTGGTTACTTTCACTTCGCACCCACTTCTAAGCGAACATTGGCCTGTGAATTGATGAACCTCAGCTTTGAGAGCCAATAGAAATCAGTAAGGTGAGACTGTCATCTTTTTAATTTGTATTAAAAGAAATCAAAGATTTAGCCGCGGTCCTACGCGGTCTTTTGCCTAACTTTTGTTGTTCTTTTTTTATTTCTTTGCGTGGCATTCTGGAAAATCTTTTAGCAGGTCTTGACATGGTCTAGTATAGTAGAATTAGTTTTTTTTTTTTTTTTTTTATTGTTCTTTTTCTTCCTGCTAGTGCTTTCTTGTTAACAATGTTGGCAACTTTGGTGTAGCCCAAAGAGAGTGCAGCTAATTATGATCTCTTGGATGCCTGGCTGCTGATGGCTGTGGCATTGTCAGGAATTTAACCCATATTTGATACCGATATTCAAAATATTTTCACTTGCTTAAATGTTTTTTTTTGCCAGCAAATGGTTTCCCTCACACTCTTGTCGTGTCTGAATTGCTACCCTAGCTGCCACCTTATCTGTCATCAGATTTTCATTAGGAGAAAAGAATTCCCAAATTAGTATGGCCAAGGAGCAGACGGATAAGTAAAATTTAGAAGACAAATAAAATTTCCCAAGTTAACAAAACAGCTTACTTGAGCTTACCAGTAGCAAAGAGGTATTGAGTTCATATAGGTGAACTTTGACCTTGCAAATTTAGCAAAGCTTGGAAATATGAGCCACTGTAAGATAGCAGCATGTGCTACTTGTCTCTGGTTTCTAAACGAGAAATATCTAATTTCACTGAAGGGAAAAGGATGTGCTTTAACTTCTGGAACTGTTTTCTTTCACTTCGAGTGGATTTTATTGAAATGACCTTTGATAGGCGGTAGAACCAGATGTGTGAGGCTGTCATCACATTGGTCATTTTAAAAAAAAATGAATGAACTGCTATTGACCCTGAATGATTGCAAACTGAAAAATGAGTCAGTGGAAGATAACAGGATGTGCTGCAGTTTATGATTTGTAAAAGAAAAAATTTGCTTTGCTTTTTCAATGTGACAAATTTTTTCGTATTTTATTGAGTTATTAAACATTGTATCGTTAAAGTTGTTATTATACCTTACTGTATATTGCTATCATATACTGTTGTGTACCAACATTAACACAACATTTTCCCAAAGTCACGTTTTATCGGAGATACAAGCTTTATGACTTGGGAGCAGGGAGATACGAGATTATGCTGTCATCGATAAGAACGGTACGGACACAGACGTCGCTGCTGCCAGCGGTGTTCAATAAAGTCTGCGGTCACGTTGAACCTTTTGACAATGGACAAGGCTTCAATAGTTAACCAAAGCTAATGACTGTAGTTACATACATCTTCCTAAACTCTATTTTAAAGGTTTAAGAGTTATAAGTGATGCAATACAAAATACGATAAGCTGATTAGGCTGTCTAATAGGTGGAAATTAGTCTAATCTGCTCGCAAACTTACCTTTGTGGCTCACGGGTTTCTTTCTGCACAGAAGCATTACAGCTATCGAATTTTTAACAAAACAGACCTACTCAAATGTATCTAACCTAACTATTTTCACTTGTTAGTGTCCAAAAAAGTGTTTTACATGCACAGTGCCAAGAGAGGCATTGTGTATAAGTAGGCTGACTTAAATTCAGTAAAATAATAATAATAAAAACAATAATTTAATAGTGGTATCCAAAACATTCAATTTAATTCAAATATTATATTATGCAAATATTATATTATGCACTATATCCTGCACCACTGTATCCTCCACCACTATTGCTTCCTCTCTCTCTACACTCTCTCCATTGGAGAAATATCCCGCGGAGTGAAGAAGAGGTGGAGTTACGAGCTTTCTCAGACATTTGAAGTGTCCAATGGAGTTGAGATTTGCGCTCAAGCTATTTTCAAGACTTTAGATTGGTTAATAACTTGTAAAAATAATAGACCCACGTGGGGACTGACCAATAGGATCGATATGTGAAAAAATATGAAATTGACAAAATTTGGACATACGAGGTTTCTGCCCGACAGCGACGATATGTTACTTATCCACAACACTTATGTTAGGCATCATAAGGACCTAGCAAGCTGTGCTAGACAATACAGTATGCTGTGACCACACACAAAATGAAACCGATAAACACTAAACTACTAAAAAAAAAAAAAAGAAAGCCAATAAGTGTGAAGTAGAGCATGAACCATAGCCAGTGTTGGACAGTAATGCGTTACTAATAACGCAGTTACTTTAGACAGTAATTAATACTCTAAAGCATTACTTTTTAAATAATATAACTCCGTTACCGTTACCATATGGTGCGGTTGTCCGTTACTTTTTTAAATGAATTCATTTAGGTTGAAGTGTAGCCTACAGCCTAACCTGTTTAAAGCATCGATGCATTGTAGGATTGGTGGATGCCAACCTGTAAACACGAAGACGCCGCACTGTGGGTGTGTTTTTGTTTATTCAAGTATGTGTGGCAGTAATGGCGAGTCAAGGCGAGAGCAAGACGAGTTTCTCAAAAATTTGCTCATTATTTCTTTAAAAAAAGTAACTATAAAAAAGTTACTTTTACCAGTAACGCGTTACTTTTTGGTGTAAGTAATCGAAAAAGTAATTGAGTTACTTTTTGAATGAAGTAACTAGTAACTGTAACTAGTTACTATTTCTAAGTAACTAGCACAACACTGACTATAGCATTGAAATTCTTTCAGTACTGGGTTTCCAAACATGCAGTTTTGACACTCAATCATATAAACCACTAAGGAATGGCACAAACATTAGCCAATTTTACCACGCTAGCACATCTCAGCCATGCAGAACTTGCTGTGTCAATTATCAGGAATTTTATAATAATTAATGTAGCAAACATTTAAAAAGATGCTAAATGTACTGTAACAGAGCATATACTGTATGCACAACTGCAAAGAACAAACAGCTTTTCTTTCTCATTGCCTGGGAACCATATTGTTTAGAGGCAGATGAAGCATTTTATTTATATGGTCACGCTTGTACAGTCTTTCCTGTCACACTCACTCCATGCACTTAACCACCTTCCCTGCTGCTACTCCGTATGTGGAGGGAAGCGGAAGGAAAGCAGAAAAAAAGAGAGAGGGCATGCAGCCCTGGAAAGAAGAAAAGGCCAGTGGGAATAGAAAAGGAATAAAAACACAGAGAAACAGGAAATCAGGCCTGTAGAATAAAGCCACACACACCCTCTTTTTCTCTTTCACTTTTTTTTGCTATTAATACACACAGCTTGTACGGTTGAAGACAAGCCAGAAATCTCTTTTTGACAAGGGTCACATCAGAGCCACAATGGCTTCATTCTCATCACTAGATTTTGTGAAGTTTTTTTTTTTTTTTTCCTTGAAAGTGTGTCTTGCTCTCTTTTCATAACTCCTTTATCTTCCTGTGGCAGACCCAGCTATGACAAATATGACCTCTCTAGATTTAGCTGCAAAATGGAGGGCCATGGGCTCTAGGCCAGAGCAATTTGACATTCAGTCTGTGATGCTATTTCAGCCAGATTGGGTGTCTCTGCTTCTGTCTGGTTTTCCTGCTTAAGGTGGACTGCAATCGATACAGAACATAAAGATGAATGAGAGTCTGGGAGCCATTTAGATGACCTTAAACGATGGAGTGAAGGTCAGATCAGTTTAAAGCAGGACCTTTTTCCCCGAGACAGATACTGTGGGTTGTATACACTTAGTTTTAGTTGCATAGCTGAATCGGAATTAAATGAATCCATGGGCTAGATTAGGAAGTGAGGAAGGCTTGTTTGGGAGCCTCAAAAAATAGAAAAACTTTAAAATCCCAATTTTTCTAATGAAGTTTTTCCTTTTTTTTCCCCCAAAACCCTTTGTCGTCCCCCCCTTACTTCCCACCCGCTCTTGTTTATATATTCATAGGATGAAAATGCGACGCCACAGAGTGTTTTTACTTTGCACCGTGGGGCTGTGTGTCATTTCTTTTCTACACTACTACAAAGCCCTGCATTACGTGTCCCTGCTACGAGAACTTACGGCACCCTACCCAAACATCAAGTCCTTTATAATGGTGACTGGATTCTTCTGGAAAGAGAAGGCCACTCCACTGTCTAGTGCCTCTCCAGAAGAGGCACCCCCACCTGTCTTCAGACCCTCCGAGACCAGGCACCGGGCTCAGGAAGGAACCAGGGGCATAGGTAAAGGAGTGGAGTTGAACATCCCTGAAGAACCAAGAGCACCACAGCCTTGGGTAAGACCAGAGGAACCGCAACAGAAGGATCCAGACCCAGGGGTAAAGAAAACATTTGCTTGTTTATATTACTTTTATGTTCAAAAGGCTTAATATACATGTATTATATACTGAATATACACTCTATGGCTAAAAGTAGTATGGGCACTTGAGTATATGTGTTTGTTAAAGGTTCCATTCCTAAACTATTAATATGGAATTGGCCCTCCATGTCTGATTTATAGTTTATCCCAAAGGTGTTCAGTAAGTTTGAGGTGAGGCTTTGTGCAGGCCTATCAAAATCTTCCACAGCAACCTGGTCAAGTGTCCAAATATTTTTAACCATAGAGTGTAATTTGTACTCATGTTTTTGATCACATCTTTACGTTTTTTTTTGTTTTTGTGGAACGAGAGCAGAAGGAAGACATGAAGTTGATCATGTGGCAACCCAGTAGTGCAGTGAGACCACGATTGGACCTTGCGAGATCAAATGCTCCCAGCATGGTAGTGAAGAAGCAGGAACCCCAGCATGCATCAACTCCAGACCCAGTCATGTTTCTGGGTGATTTACACAAGCGCCACTTCATCCTCCAGGAGGACAGCACCCCGTACTTTGTCCGAACCAAAGCTGGCGCTCTGTGTTTCCGGCAGGGGACAGAGATAGTGCCCCCAAGAGATGATTCTGGGGCAATCAAAGGTAAGCCTACAGTGACTGGGGGTCTTCATAGGAGCATCTTGCAAGTTGCAGAGGACTCAAATACTCAAACAAAATTGGTGGAAGACTCCAGTACCAGACTTAAGCCCAAACGTGGCAAGCGTCTTGTGAAGTGTGTATGCCGTTCTGGTTGGCATGGTCCCTACTGTGGTGTGCCTACAATGGTGTACCACTCAAACCTGCCCACCAAAGAAAGACTGACCCCTCGTGAAAAGCCACGGCGTGTAATTAATGCCATCAACATCAACCATGAGTTTGACCTGCTCCATGCCCGATTCCACGAGCTGGTTGATGCCGTTGACCTCTTCCTTGTATGTGAGTCCAACTTTACAGCATATGGAGAGAGGCGCCCGCTGAGCTTTCTGCAGCTACTGTTCAATGGCACTTATGACTACATGCGTCATAAGATCCTTTATGTGTTCCTGGACCACTTTCCTGATGGTGGCCGGCAGGATGGCTGGATTGCCGATGACTATCTTCGCACTTTCCTTACACGGAATGGCATGAGTCGAGTGTGGGGTGCACGGCCTGATGATGTTTTCCTCATAAATGACGCTGACGAGATCCCGGCCCGCGAGGGCATTCTTTTCCTCAAGCTTTTTGATGGCTGGACTGAGCCGTTTGCCATCCACATGCGCAAATCTCTCTATGGCTTTTTCTGGAAGCAGTTGGGTTCTCTTGAAGTGGTTTCAGGATGCACAGTAGGGATGCTCAAGGAGGTCTATGAAAATGACGGTATCCGCTTGCGCCGGCGCGAGTACTACACCTTGCCTAATTTCCGCAGATATGAGAATGACACAGGACACATCCTGGTGCAATGGTCAGTTGGAAGTCCTTTCCACTTTGCCGGGTGGCATTGCTCCTGGTGTTTCACGCCTGAGGGCATTCACTTCAAACTTGTATCTGCCCAAAATGGTGACTTCCCCCGTTGGGGCGACTATGAGGATAAGCGGGACCTTAACTACATTCGTGAGCTTATCCGTACTGGGGGTTGGTTTGATGGCTCTGTGCAGGAATACCCTCCCACGGACCTTAAAGAGCACATGTATGCCCCCAAGTACATGTTAGAAAATTATAAGAGCTATCGCTATCTGCTGGAGAACCCTTATTTTAAGCCTGCTCTGAATGGGGGATAAGGAAGAAAAAAGGTGGGGTTTAGGTGTAGTTCATCTGGATAATAATGGAAAATAGGGTCCCGTGGACGTTATCAGGGGAGGAAAAGAACCAAACTCTGCCTACATCCCTTTTCCCCTTTCTTACTTATTGGATCAAACCCCAAAGGTTTATTACCATTATCCCTGGCAGAGAAGGGTGGGACCAGCCATGGCAATGGATGAACATAAGTGATTTTTTTTTTTTTTTGTTTGTTTGTTTCTATTGCTGTTTGCTAAGTGGATATGCAGAATCCATCAAGTGACTGTATCAGACCACTCCATTAATTAAGAATTTATTACACTATGACCCTTTGTGTGATAAGATAAAGAGAAAGAGTGTGTGTTTGTGATTGGCCTTCATGGTTCTTGGTGCACTCCTATAATTTTTGCTTGCAGTTTTGAAAAATGAAAACTAACTATACAGATTTCTCTTATATATTTGAATCTTTTTTTAAAAAGCACACTAGGCTGATTGTGGCAGTCAGTGGATCAATTTCTATATGAAAGAGATAAATTGAAAAAGAGTTCTAAGTTTAATTAGTATATGAATGCAGCACTTTCGGGTCAGACACGGCTCCGATTGCCGAAGCCAGTGTGGTGATGTACTTTTGCACTCTTGGCCAATAGCATGAAGTGCACTCCGAGGGTTCAGTTATGGAAAACGAAAGATGGCATTCTGCAGAATAGAAAAGGAAAGGAAAAAAAGAAAAAAGTTGGAGCAGGGAGTACAGGGTAAGATAGAAGTGGAGAAGAGGCCAAGAGTAGGTCTGTCCGTTCCCCTGCCTACGTAAAACCCAATACATTATGGATGGTGGTAATGTGTGGCACAGCAGGAGACCATTAGAGTTGAAGAGCAGGCCACAGAGGAGAAGAAAATAGTCCTTCCTTCCTATCTATCCTTCTCTCCCTGCTCATCTTTTTGTCGTGAGGCAGATTTTGGCATTTTAAAATATTTGCTGGGGAAATGCAACAAAAACACAATTAATTATTAGAAATGTCAACAAACTCTTGTGACAAACCCATTTGAGTTTGAAAGATTTTTTTTCAGCATTACAGGTATATGGAATGTTATGGAAAAGTATTACAGTTACACATAATCCAAATTTTCATGTCCATTTCTTGTCCAAAAAAAATGCAAAAAGCAGGACAGCCTGGAATGGGAATACTGTGAATGGGAATATGATTAAAATTGCTGTGAAATGGACAGATTTAAATGGCCAGTGGTAAATACTCCTTACATCAGGTGCTGTGGGTGGTGGAAAAGTCAGGGCAGCCAAGTGAAAGAAAATGCACACACTTTGCAATATAGAAGAAATTCTCAATGGATACGTGTTCAACACAAGATTTTTCATTAGAAACAGAACTTATGGGACAGCATGGCTAGCAGTTTTCATATGAAGTCAAATTTGTGTATGGTCTATCATAAATCATCCAAGCTCCTGGTGGCAAAATATCTGGATATATGGATAAAGTCGATAAGAATGTTGCTATCTAGACAAGCCCAAATTATTTCTCATATTATCTTCTCAAGCAGCAGTGTGTTGTGTCATTGCGGAAGCGTGAAAAGCGGGGTAGTAAACTAGTAGTGATACGAAGGGAGGTAGAGGGAGAAAAAGAGGGAGTGAGCGAGATCAGCAAAATCCCAGCATTCAATTGAGGTCACAAAGTCCTTAGCATGGGGCGTCCACATCCCGTGTGTGTGTGTGTGTGTGTGTGTGTGTGTGTGTGTGTGTGTAAGAGAGAGGCAGTGCTCCCTGCTGCAGCAAAACCACTCATGAGTGCCAAACGAAAGCAAAGCAAAGAACGGACACATTTTCTATGCATTTTTGCTTTTAACTAAATAACCATGGTTCCTGCCATGTTTCCTGTTCCACAGTGCATCCTTCTTTCTGTCAAAACTTCTCACTGTATCTGACACACACACACGCACAAACACAAACAATCACATTCCCCTCCCTTGTTCATCTTCCTTGCCAGTTTTTGAGCTTTTCCTGACTGCCAAAAATAACCTCGGCTTAATGACGGTGGGATTTTTCACCTCCTCCTCCCCCACCCTCACATGAGCTGTTTGTGTATGGTTTGTACCCTCCTCTGTCTTCACATCAGAGGATGATGAGGGTTTGATGGGCATCGTGCTCTACCGGGCACACCAAGCTCTCCCCTGCTGTGTCAGGCTGGGCTGTTTCCATGGTGACATGCCATCCTGCCTGCAAAGTGAACACCATTCAGAACAATGGGGCTACGTTTGCATGCCTGAATGAAACTTCGATCTGAGTGAAAGGGGTTTAACAGTAACCTGTTAAACAGATGAATAAATTGCAGTGTACACTTTGAAATCAGAACGATTAGCATGGATCTAAAATTCAATCGAATTAGCAGGATTTTGCTGATAAATTTGGCAGCTACTGAAAATGGACCCATCAAAGCCACAATTTTGTAGTAGAATATCCCTGAACATGAAATCTTTAAGTAATGATTTTAGGTAATTCAACTACTTTTTGCAGAGAACACCTAACACACTGAGCTACCATAAGCTACTGTTATAACATGGACACTTAATTCCACGCCTTCTATACATAGTGGATTATATATAAAACATACTCGTAAAGATCGATTGGTATTTGATGTAATCAGTTATTCTTTTACAGTTGAAAGAGATCAGTGAAACCCCTTAGCACAGCTTTATTTTAGGACCATAATTTGACTATTACAGGGCACGTGGCTTAGTGTTTAGCACGTTCGCCTCACACCTCCAGGGTCGGGGGTTCGATTCCCACCTCCGCCTTGTGTGTGTGGAGTTTGCATGTTCTCCCCGTGCCTCGGGGGTTTCCTCCGGGTACTCCGGTTTCCTCCCCCGGTCCAAAGACATGCATGGTAGGTTGAGTGGCATCTCTGGAAAATTGTCTGTAGTGTGTGATTGCGTGAGTGAATGAGAGTGTGTGTGCCCTGCGATGGGTTGGCACTCCGTCCAGGGTGTATCCTGCCTTGATGCCCGATGACGCCTGAGATAGGATGATGAATGAATGAATGAATGAATTTGACTATTAAAATATTAGACTATTATCATTAGTTAAAATGTAGAATATTTTTCACTATTAATTGGCGACATTTCAACTCAAAAATCCTGTTGATGATCAAATGCGTCCCTATTTTAAAAACCGTGTCTTCACGTTCCACACTTGGTTTGAGTTCTGTTAACGGATTGAATTCTTTTTGCTTGACTGAAACCTGTACATGTTGTGAAACGGAGCTCGGGTGACTCAGCGAGGAGGAGAGTTTAGGATGTGTGTTTGACTGAAATCTGAAGAAGGATGCTCTAGATGCCTGTGTTCTGCTGTCATCTTTTGCTCTCTCTGTGTTACTGACGTAGTTTCTCATTCCCCCAAGTGTGCACTTGCTCTGAGCGTTGAGCCAGAACAGCAAGAGGATTAAGAGGAAGCGCATTAATAGCGTCGCCCTCTAAGCTGCTACGTTTGGGACAAAGCTCCTCTGTGCCCTGTCACATCTGCAATGCAGCAGTGCTGTGTTTACAACAGGGATCCTGGATCCTAACACGCGTTACAGATGCAAACGCACAGCTGGAAATGCGCTCACTTTGGTGACACGTCAGCCAAAGTGAGTCACTGTTGAACGATAACATAAGTTTAAAATACTTCTATACTTCTGGGCTATGCTTCATTCAGAAAGAATGAAACCCCTGTGGACTACTCTCACTCGGTTCCTAATAAGCACGTGATTTTTGCCACTTTCCTGCATCCCTCTAAACATTCTTGTAAACTAGCATCGTCATAACAGGTTACTTAACTAGTAACCAGCTTCACTAGCAAGCTAGCTGGCACTTTTACTTCAGAACTAGCTGGATAGTGTTACTAGATTTAATAACACACAATAGTTTTTCTAACAACATAACATTAGCTTGCTTGACAGCAAAATTAGCTATTGCTGTTCATGAAAGTTAGCATAATATTAATCTGGACAATTAAGTAGCTGCTTTTCATTACACGTAATTGTTAGCCTAAAGTACGCCAGCCTTTATTGATGAGCTTTTGGGTTGGGTTAAACAATAGAATTGTTAGCCTATGTTTTGTCCGTGAAATACATTATGTGGTGTAATAGTTAGCATAATGCCAGCTAGCTTGCTAGCAAAACTGACTCCTTTGCTTATTACAGTAATACAAAAATAATGCGCTATAATTATCTTGCTATTATCACGATGGCTATTTGTCTCCTAGCTTTAACTAGTTTTTAAATGGTTTGACTCCTTATTTTGGCTGCTTCTTAGCTGCCTCCTTGTTTTGGCTGCTTAGTTGCTTCTTGGCTGTCTTTTTTTTTTTTTTTCTTAAGATGTTTCCAGCATTTTGACATTCAGCACTGAATAGAAATAACCGATCAGCTTTCAAGGATCCCCACAATATTTAGGGACCCAGGCAATTTCCCGTTCTATAGAGATGTTCAAATTAAAATATAACATCTACTCTTGTTGTGACCGGGACATGAAATTCACTCGGGCAAAAACAGGACGTGCGCTACATGACCAGATTATGATGATCTGATACGGTGACAGAGAAGATAAGTGTAAGAATTGCGCTGCAGGAAATCTTTGCCAGCGTAATATAAACTTCCACAGGCAACTGAAATCAGAAATATGATTCTCGGTTCTGAAGGAGAAGGGGGAGGGTAGAAAAGCCTTGATGTTTTCAGTTTGGAATGTTGGCTAAGAGAAGGAAACTGCTTCGCTTTAGCTTCTGACAAAAATGCAGCAACATGCCGAATGTATAAGATGTTGAAACTGAAGTTGTGATGTTCTCTAGTGTATTTTATCCAGAAGTCTTAATGTACAAACCCACAAGTTTATGTACAAACTCACTCCACTTTAAAACAAGCATTAAGGATTCTCCGATTCTGATTGGTCGGAATTTGTTTAAGATTCTAAAATTCATTTCTTTAGTAACTAACAATTAAAATGCGCACTTATAAATGTGTTCTCTGTAATTTGTACATTTGCTTACAAAAGAATGGCTTTTGAGGGATTTCAGTTCATTGGTTAACAGATAAGGTGCATTTTATTGTCTTAACTTCAGAAAAAGAAAAACAGAAAGAGAGACCGTTTCTAGCTGTTGAAGATTGTAAGAAGATCAAACCTCTTGCATGGACGTTTCACTGCAACAAAATTATAAGCAGATATAAAGTTTGTTGTGATGTTCTTTATTAAATAAAATATTGTTAGAAATACAGTAGGAAATTGCTGTGGAATGAGAGGATTTAAGCACTTCTGGACATGTTGTCATAAGAATGTAAAGACTACTGAAGCTCACTTTTTATCAACTAGTGCTCTAGAGAAGGAACTAAAAAGGTTCCTGGAATTATGGCCTTATACAACAGTTTGTGTGGAACAAAATGCAAAGATTTTGTATCATGGCTTCTTGTTGTGAATATATATCCCAAATTTCAGAATTTTGGTAAATGTTCCTGTGGTGAAAATGTAGCTAAACTCCTAAAAAAAAATTCCTGTGGTGAAAAAACGTTGGTCACCTGAAAAGGTTCCATCCAGTGTGCTGGAACCCCTGCAAAGTTTCATGGCACGGAAAAGCTTCCAACGTCTCTAGAGGTTTTTTTTTCTAATGGTTCTTGTGTTGAATATATTGCCCAAAGTGCTGGTATCCCTGAAATGGTTCTTGGGATGAATAAACTCCCCAACTTCCTGAATTCTTCTAAAGGTTCATGTATAGCCAAAGTTTTTGACATTTTCCCAAGGTTCTTGTGCTGAAAATGTTCCCAAAGTGCTGGTATCCCTGAAACGGGTCCTGGGATTAAAAAAAAGTTCCTCAGTTCCTGACAAGGTTTCTGAGGTAAAAACGTGCCTATACAGAGAGACTGAGGGAGAGAAAGAGGGAGAGATAGAATGCTGGCTTTGTTTGTTTAATGAAAGTCTATGAATCAAAACACGGCATCCATTTTAATGACCTTATAAATGATCCAATTATCTGACTTCTTATAATAGGTGAGGGCAAATTAGCTCAAATTGCTTTGATGCTTTTTTTTTTGTCATCCATCCTGAGTAGGGGGATGGGGATGAGTGTTCAGTGGAAAACAAAAAAGCTTGGAAAGCCGGCGGCATTAGAGGAAATCTATTTGGGCTGCTAGAGAGTGGATGGTTCCTGAGAGGCAGAGATTATTTCTCTTTACATCATTAAAGTGCCACATTTTATTCGACTTTATACAACTTATACAGGCTTGTGAGTTAAGACGGAGTCCCGGAAGACTTTCGTTTGTTTGTTGAACGTGATGTGAACGAGGGATAGCTTGCTGATTTTGGCTGCTGCCCAAACCTGTGGCTGTTCTTACTAATCATTGTAGAAATTTCTCTTCTATGGGAGTTGCACTAAGGATCTCTCTCTCTCTCTCTCTCTCTCTCTCTCTCTCTCTCTCTCTCTCTCTCTCTCTCTCTCTCTCTCTCTCTCTCTCTCTCTCTCTCTCTCTCTCTCTCTCTCTCTCTCTTTCTCTCTCTCTCTCTGCTACAGAACATCTTTGTCTTCTTGGGGTTTTTTTTGCTATTCACTGTCAGTTGTAATGATTTATTAGCCAGTTGTTGTACATGTCCTCGTCGGTGTTTACATGAATTTGTTCTTTTAAAAAGTTAGTTATATTATTAAAGTTATTTCTGGATGTGTTTATCAAAATTAAAAAGGGAAAAAAGAGAAGGTTATGGAGCGGAGATTTATTTAATCTATATCACCAGTAACCTTTTTTTTTTTGTTTTGTTCTATCACTGTCTATCTGTCTTTGACTTGTTCCTGTCTGTTCTTCCTGTTGATGTAAAATCAACATTTTGTGCTGATATTACTGAAACGTATCTGATATGCACTTGTCTTTTTATTATTATTATTATTATTATTATTTTTTAATTTTATTTTTTGATTTTTTTTACCTGTGAATTTTAACCCAACTATCAGGGATTTCTACCTGTCTACAGTATATGGTGAATCTTTGTGTGTTTTTTTTTCCTTCTGTTTTAGGAGGTGAAGGCATGAAACAGTTGGATTCTGGGGGGAAAGAAAAAAAAAAAACACCACCTAATCAAATTATATTTTAACACAGAGCAGCAGTGAGGGTACAAAATGTGTGTGTGTTTGTTTCAGAGCGTGTGTGTCCCATATGTTGTGTCAGAGTAGATCAAAAGCGGTATTGATGATTTTGCATCCAGCGACAGATGGACGGACACACGCGCGCGCGCACACACACACACACACAAACAGACTCAGAACACGCATCTCAAACCATTACCTGATGCACTGTGTGTGTGTGAGACTCACCACACAATCTTTCACATTTGACTTTTCTCCTCTGATCCACCATTAATTAGGTCATTATTCAAGGATGCAGGTCTATTCACGTACTGTGTATAATCTATATTATCAACTCACTCACTATGGAAGTCCAGCGAGGCCGTTCTGTTTTGTTTTGTTTTTGTCTCTTCATTCCTGTTATTTCCAGATCAAATATGAATTGAATAATTGTTAATTTATGAGAACACGATTTGATCTGGTGTAATTTATCCGGAAAACTGAGAGAAAAACGGTCCAGTGAAAGATAAAGTTTGGTAAATTCTTCAGCGTCGAGTTCAGTCGTGGATTTAAGAACATTTTCTCATGAATTATTTTTGTTTAAGTGGTGCAGAAGAAGTGACACAATGACTGATGGCCTCTATGGATTTCACTAAAGCGCATCTGTGTTTATTTTCTATTTTCTATTTTTATTTTCTGCAGTGAATCGTCCATCAGGTTTAAATGTGAATCTGATGTTATCAGTGAAAAAACATTTTTTTGGATTTTTTTTTTTTTTATTTTATTTTAAATTCAGTACATTTCTGTAATATATTCAGTGGTTTATACTCACGGCAGCTTGCTTTTTGTTTTTATTTCTCTGAAAATCTTTGCTTTGATAAACCAAAATTGTTTTCCTGTACATTTTTATCAATCGAGCAGTTTTTTTTCCATTGTTTCTTTATGACCTTTTATTTATTTCTTTTTTTTGGTTCTTTTGCTATTGTTTAGCCTCAAAACATGACCAAACGGATCACAGTTATGTCACTCGAAGTCAGATCGTAGCCACTAGAGGGCCCAAGACGCTTCAGATGAACCTTTTCAGCCATCAGTCCCACCGTCTGTCTCACTGCAGCGTCCAAAAGTGAGTGATAAGGCACACAGTGATCCCTGCTGACCCTCAGAGTTTAATACAAACCTTCAGTGTCAATAAAAACTTTAGTAATCTCAGATCCGGGTTGCCAGATTTCAACAACAGCCTTCCTGTGATTTTTGTAATTCTTTCTTTTCTAAGAGTTTCTGGATGTATTTTAACATTACTACACAACCTACAGGAAGGCAAGAGCAGTCTTGTCATGTGTGTTTTTTTTTCTTTTTTTCCTCTCAAGCGGATGTGGTTAAGAAAAAACACCCACTCAGTGTAATTGTGTATGTTTTCAGTGGCTTGGCATCTCCTCTCTTCTCCTTTCGTGCTCACAGTTCTGCATTTCTTTCTGCATTTGTGTCCCATTCAGGGTTCAAACCACTTCACTAAAATATCTTTCTCAGCAGAGTGAGAGAAAAAAAAGAAAAAAAAAAAAAAAAAGCTGATGTATTTACACAAAAGAGCGCAGACATTTTTTTTTCCTCCTCTGTGGGTAAAGATGAAAGAGTGTACATTTAAGAATTAATAAGAAAGACCTTTTGTTCTGTATATGAATGGCTCTATGTTAACCTGAACAGAAAATTAATGAACTCTATGACAAAGAAACTATAATAAATTAATTTTAAAATTGTGTCATTGCTGTGACTTGGGGATTCTTTCTAAAACTGGTTTGACGATAAATAGGAATGATCCAAATAAAATCTTGGATGAATTCTGTGATGGGCTGTGTGATAAAATACGTGTCCATGACAGATATGTTGAAGACATCGGTATCATCCTTACGACACCAGTACCATCCGATCTTCTGCTTGAGTTAACCATGTTAATATTAATAAGGATATTTCTGCCTAATTCTAATGCTGCGTTCACACGTGCGAAGATTTTAACACTGCATCCCAGTAGCTGTACAATGTACTTGCCGTTCAGTGCTCCTACTAATGGTTGCTATGTTAATTACATTTTCAGTTTTAAAAATGAGTGTTTTAGCGTTTGTATATAAAATTCAGGAGTGTATATATGCCTCATGTGATATGGAGAAGCAGTTTTCCTTGTTTTCCTTTTCATAGATCACCTACATGCTACTGTCTTCCCTCATATTGGTAATATACAGCCCCACGACTGTTATGACTCTGGACGCACCCACATCTAGTTGCTATGCAGTTGCTGTTGCTCGTGTCACTGAAGAATTGTAGCTCTCGTTGAAAAAGAATCTTCGAGTCGCTGAACATAGCACAAGCCTAGCATAAGGCTTCCTCAGATTGCTGAGAATTTAATCCAAAATTGCAAGATCGTCATATGATCAAAGAGATCATGCCAATCTCAGCTCCAAAGAATAATTACAACGTCTGTTTTTCTTGTATCCAACTTGGAGGTTAATGTGTTGGACCACAGATCAGACGGTAGTGAGATCAGATCCCAGGACCACCTATAGTACAAGCTGCCAATGGACCTTAATCCTAAACTGTTCAATTGTATAAATAAGATAGAATAAGTCACATTGGATAACACATTTGCATTAGCAAAATGTCATCAATGTGAACACAGAAGTCTTTGTCACTTATATGTTATAGTATAGTGAAATTCTTTTCTTTGCATATCCCAGCTGTGGTCAGAGCACAGAGTCAGCCATTATAAAGAGCAGAGAGGATGAAGAGACTTGATAAAGGCTCCAACAGAGGCAGCTTGGCAGTGCCAGGGCTTTAAACCACAACCTTTTGATCAATAACCCGGGGCTTTGCCATGTTGTTGAGCCATGACTGCCTTAGTGTGCGAAATGAAGATATTTTTTGGCTCACATCTGAAGGCTTGCTTAAACAGGTATGTCTTTGACTTTTGTGCAACGAGAAACGGTAACACTGTGGGTTATAGGATCATAAGAGATGATTTGGAAACTTGGGAGCAATATCTAAAAGTAATATGTTTTTTTTTTCCACTTTAGAGGTGTGAGTGATTTTATGTTCTTTCCGATGTTAAATCTCTACACAGATACAGATGATGTCCAGTTGTAGTGATGGAGAAATAAAGGAGCCACGGTTCTGTCTTGCCGGCTAATTTGTTTTCGATCTCTTGCCAGCGAATAAATCCAGTCTCTTTCCAGCCGACATTGTAGTAAATACGTCGGGGAAGCCTCTAGAGGGCGTTTCACGGCTTTCTTCGTTCTTGTTTATGTAGCCAATCCTCTGACTCTGGTAAGGTCAGATACGGGTGGAGCTCCACCACAGCGCAGTGACCACAAAGCCTCTGCTATGCTGTTTGGAAATAACGTCCATTTCTATTTAGAGTCAAAACGACTTCAGACCGTATCATATACCACAACACCGAGATCATCTGGTTTGTGTGTCAGGAAAAAAAAAAATCCAGCTATTTCCTGTCTTTGTTTCGACGTTCATTGTTTTTACAACTTCTGTTAAGTAAAATTTGAACCGCTTAAAAGTTTTTTCTGGCCTTTGTCCAGGTTGAAACTTTCCTTTCTCAAGTATCGAGTCATTATATATTGCCCAAGAGCTGCAGGGACAATGAGGCCCTTTTCCTGATGTTAATTATCCCACAGCTAGGTCGAGTTTCTTACTCTGTCTCTCTTTTCATGTCCACATCTCTTTCTGTCTCTGGACTTTTCTCCATCTGTTCATTGTCCGGCTTGCTTCAGTGTTTTCGCTTTAGCTCAACAAGTACTGCACAATGAAACAAAAGGAGATATTAGGACAAGACTTCTTTCTCAGACTTCTTCGTATTCCTTTGATCTTTTTAACACTGTGTCCCCAAATCCAAGCATAATCATAATCCATTTAATGACAGCACAGTCTGAACTGCATGTGTCTGAAATTAGTCCTGCAAATCCAACACACTTGTGAGAAGTTTTGTGGGAAAAAAAACCAAGTGGATTCATTTAATTTACTTTACCATTCTTTATATCGTTGTCGTTTCTAATTCCTAAAGATGCAGTAGGGATTTTTTTAGAAGTTTTGTTTAGAACGTAAAAATTCATTTAAACAATTCTGAGTATACCTACATGATTTGCAATATCATGTTGTAAATATATCTGGATAGGTTCTCTGTTTCAGGTTTTCCAGTTATATTTTTCTGGCCCAGAAATTAGCCCCAACCCAACTGCTAAAAAAAGAGCTGTTTGGTTCAGTCATGCTGCTTTATCATTGCTGTTTTACATTTTACCTAAGAGCAGAGAGACCTAAAATGATAGCTCTTTTTAAAGGTTTTTTATTAATTCATTCATTTATTTTCTACCGCTTTATCCGAACTACCTCGGGTCACGGGGAGCCTGTGCCTATCTCAGGCGTCATCGGGCATCAAGGCAGGATACACCCTGGACGGAGTGCCAACCCATCACAGGGCACACACACACTCATTCACTCACGCAATCACACACTACGGACAATTTTCCAGAGATGCTAATCAACCTATCATGCATGTCTTTGGACCGGGGGAGGAAACCGGAGTACCCGGAGGAAACCCCCAAGGCACGGGGAGAACATGCAAACTCCACACACACAAGGCGGAGGCGGGAATCGAACCCCCATCCCGGGAGGTGTGAGGCGAACGTGATCACCACTAAGCCACCGTGCCCCCCAGGTTTTTTATTTTTTAGTTTTTTTTTATTTTATTTTTTTTTTAAATTAGCTGTGTCCCCTGCTGATATTGAACTGATCAGCCATGCATTTTTCTATAGAATTGAATTCTTGGCTGTGTTTTGCTCACAGATAATATTTTGGGTGTAGAAACACAACCTAGGGTTCGTCTGTGCATTATTTTAAGGAACGGAAAGAAATGAAAATCCTGTTTAGTGTTGCACGTGCTGAGAATGTACAGTATTGTGATGTCATAAAATATAAGCACCAGTCATCATCCAGTATGCAAATGCAGGCCATGTAAACAAACAAATCTAGAGAGGTTAATGAAGAAGCGCATAGGTTTCAGGACACTTGATTAACATTTGCTGGCTTCTGGTACTTTCTGTATTAATTCTTCTTATGAGTGCAACATTGAGGCTTTATTATTCAATATGTGGAGAAAAACGGAAAATCTTTCTCAGGCTCCTCCTTGCGAGCAGGTTATTTCCAACCATAACACATCTGATTCGTTCCTAAGTTCTCAGTGTTGAAGGCAGACTTGCTAAATTATGCTGGACATCATTACATGCTCCAAGAGCAGATTTAGGCATCGTCGCTTTAGTGCTGCAAGCGAAGCCGGTCAGATCAGATAACTGCAGCATATTTTCTGCTCGTCTCTATATGTGTCCTGATAGACTATCTGTGCTAGGAAGGGGCTAGAGAATGATATTACACTCTCCCAGCTCTATCTGATAGCGTAACAGCAGTTCATAAAGAGGCTAAAACAAAGCCAAGACTCTGCTGACAGCTGGCTGGAAACAATTTAGAGAGAGAGAGAGAGAGAGAGAGAGAGAGAGAGAGAGAGAGAGAGAGAGAGAGAGAGAGAAAACAAACCAGTGGATGGTGGGGAAGGGAGGAAAGGAGAGGACGTGCAGATTAATTACAATGGGACGGATAAGAGCGGAGGAGAGGACATGCAGAATAAATACAGATGAGAAAGATAGCAGAAGATCTGTAGATTAGTTACAGAGGAGTGGAAGGGGAGAAGAGAAAAGAGGAGACAAGGCGTAGGTTAATTACAGGGGAAGGGAGAAGGATGGAGAGGAGATGAGGTACAGATTCATTCCAGGGGAAAAGACAGGAGATTAATTACGGAAGACGATAAAAAGGGAGTGTGGAAAATATTTAAAATTTACACCAAGTACATGGTTGTTAAACATATACGGTTTGTCTGGAACTTTCTGTGCTTTTATATTTTGTAAGACATATAAAACACTTTTATAGAAAATGAATCAACCTGAGGGACTGTTTCCAATGACACTGTGATCTGAAGTGTTTGATCCCTCTTCCACTAGCCTCCTCCTCCTTTCTTAAACAATTTTGTCGTTTTTTTAATCCGTTTATAGTTACATTCCATGCTTGCTAAAAGCTTGTATTAGAACAGATATAAACATCCGTTTCTCATTTTCTTTAAGTTAAGAAAAATGCTAAGAAATCCCATCTTGTAATGTTACCAAGCAACCAGAAAATGGAAAAAGTCCCGAAGAATTTCCCATGTTGAAAAATTTACATAAACTGGAGACGACTTCTCGATTTGTTAAATAAAAGTCTCCTTAAAGAAAGGTTCACAATATCAACAGCTATAAAAACAATTTTTATGTAGCAAAATGTTTTCAAAATATGTTAGTTATTCTCATTAGATTATGGGACGCATCTGCCATGTGAAGTAGCTGTTACTATAACAGAACAAATACGCCAACAAACTTCGACCAATCGGATTTGAGAATTCAACAGCGCCATGGTAAATGGAATATGATAAGAGTTTAAGTACATGTGCAATATTCAACATAATGTAAATAAACATCAAACCAGATACTTATTTTTTGCACGGAAAGGAGCAGACTAATTACATATTAAAGGAAACTTTTTAAGGCATCTGGAAGTCATAGGAGTACGGAATAATAACAGAAGAGTGGAGTTGAGAAGATGAGAAACTGTGTAGATTAATTAGAGGAGATGAAAAGCCAAGGTGAGGAATGTGGAGAGAAAAGATGAGAGGGGAAAGAAAAAGGAGGGGAAGAGACATGATAGGAATCGGAGGTTGATTACAGAGGAAGAGAAGAGATGTCTGGATTGTTCACACTCTAGCCTTGGGTTTATTATTTCTCTGCCTCCATTAGTGAGAAGAGTGGAGTTTTTTTTCTCTCTCTCTTTCTCTCTGTCTGTCTCTCTCTCTTTCTCTCTCTCTACTCACAGCCCAGGCTGCACACACTCACGGCAGAGGATAAAATGAAGCCTGAGCAGTGTTTGGAGGACATTGAGGGTATACAGACTGACAAAGTATTTTATAGCAAGACACAGTAAGAAGACACAGATGGATGTGCAAAAAAAAAAAAAAAAAAAGAGCCTACAGGATGTTAGCAGAGCGGGAACATGTTATTCCTACTGTAGTAAATATATATATATAAAAAAAAGAATCTGACCAAGAATTACTTTGCTGCAGAATTTAATGGTAATGTTTGGCATATAAAAAAATGTTTTTACACAATACAAGCAATATTTATATTCATGTATACAAAAAGTGCACCTTTGCTAGTAAACTTACAATTTAGCACCTTTATAATAAAGCACCAATCTTTAGGCCTGGCATCAGAAACACATGAAGAATAACCAGGTTTTTAAATCCCAGCAATATTTGAACATTGTTTTGTAATTGAAAACATGATCTAATTTCAACAGCTGACATGTAAATTGCTTAAGTGTGGAAAGTGGAATAGTACCTCAGTTATCGACTTTAAAAGAGCAGCCAATTGACCGGGACAGAAATATAAACTTCTTCGCAACCTTTGTGGTTAGTTCTCCATGTCTGGTGTTCTTGTTCTAGCATCCTTGTTTAATTCCAGTTATCTGAATGTCCACAGTAACATCTGGATTAGATGTAGAATGGAGCAGATTTTGCTTGAGCAATAAAGTATGCTGGCAAGGTTAAACTATATGAGCTGTGTTTTGCTAAGCTCAATTTTGAAATGGCAGCCCACTTTAATGTTAGCATGGTAATATTCTTGTGTGAGTTAATTAAAGTTTTCCTTTTCAGTCAGATGTTTGATCTGTTTAACAACCAGCAGTATGATAACCTGAAAGAAGGACTTTCTTGTAATGTACTGTAACAACTCCAAACCACACTAGCCTTAACCTGAGTCAACTTTTCACTAGTAAAATACCTGGAAATCTCATAAATAAATGTTTTTCTGGCATGCTAACTGAAGCTAAGGCATGTTTTTGATGGTATTGTAACCTTAAAATCTGAGCCTTGCTCTGAGTCAGGTTTTGGATTCTAGAATCTCGTAAAAATATCAAAAACAAACTTTCTTGTTACATGAGAAACCCAGTGCTTGCCACATTTAGAGCACATTTTGATGGTAGGATCGACTGAATAGCTCATAAATAGACTTCCTTTTGATGTGCTAACTCCAGCTGATACAAGCTTCACTCTGAGACATGTTTAAAAGTATTATCACCTTGAAATGGATCTTCTGATATACTAGGCCTTGTAGAGAATACCAGCCTCACTCTGAGTCATTTTTTTTCAGTAGGATCAACTGAAACTCTAGACAGTGCTAGTTTCACTTCAGGTCAGTGTTTGGATAGTACTGTAGGAATCACCTGTAAATCTTATCTTAACCTTCTTGTGATATGCTAACTTCAAGCAAAAACTGGATCGGTATGCAGATCGCAAAGTTTTTCCTGGAAATATTATAAATGCTAGCTACAGTTAATACTAGCCTCACTCTAAGGCATGTTTTGATAAGAAAATCTCCTTCAAAACAGATTTTGTTGTAACATGATAAGTACAGAAAATACTAGCATTGCTTTGAGGCATGTTTTGATTGTACTATTAACTAAAAAGGAATTTTCTTGTAATGTACAAATTCCACTAACTGGAAATATGTACTGGAAATAAATGATATGCTATCTTCAGCTAATACTAACCTCACTCTGAGGTATGTTTTTGATTGTAGGACCACCTAAAATCATGTTATTTTGATTTCCTTGTGATGTATTATCTATTAACTGAGGCTTTGCTGTGGTTCAGGTTTTTGATTTCAGGATAAACAGAAATGTACCTAGGTGTATTTTCTAGAAGCACGCTGAAGTAAGTAGAACTGTCACCACTCAGACAATGCCTCAACAAAGAGTATCTGTTTCTGACAGATACTTGCTATTGCACTAGTTGTCAAAGGCAAGGATCAAATTTGAGGTTACGGCTGCAAAACAACCTGGAACTCAAGACTAAACAAAAACCCAGACTCTCACACATACATGCAGAAAACTGATCCAAAATCAGCAAACACTATAAACCTCCTCAATGCCATTAAAACCACATTTATACAGTGGGGCTGTATACAAAAAGATGTAAACGACTGGAGTTTTCTGTAGACGTTGTCTCACAGTGACCTGCTCATTGCCCTTCATTTAACTGTTTATAGAGTAATAACATCAGTGTTGTATTGCTTCAGCCAAGAGTGGGTTTTGTCTGCCCATAACTAAGCCATTTTGGATAGTAAAAATTTCTTTAACAGCAAATATAAGTCCAATCTACGTTTCTCATTGGCAAGCTCTATAAGCTGTCTTTTGGCTGTATTACTGACTAATATTGGTTAATGAAAAAAATAAAGTGGTGTGTGGTTTATATATTTTGAGCAAGAACCACCCTCTGTCCTTTACTACTCTCTCGCTGTCACTGACTTGTTATCTGGTTGTGATTACAGATAGTTGGTCTGGTTTCCTGTTTCTGCTGTCTATAAACATAGCAGCTCTAACGCAGCTGGGTTCCCTTCCAGAGGCAGATGGGTGGCCTCTTTTTCTTTCAGATCTAATCAATATCAGTGGCACAGTATTAAGACAGCTCACTTTAGACACTTTTACACCACTATGTTTATTTCTTCGATGTCCCAATGTCCCTCATTTCTTCCTAGCTGTACCTTTCAAGCAATCCACAATGCATACATGAGTAATGGGGAGCATTTTCACAAAAGTAAGGAAAGCACATTTATTGAGCGAAACTGTTTAAAAGGGATTGCAAGTTGGATATGCTTTATGGCCGTTTTACGATAAAGCCTCCTTTTTGTCATACTTAAGTGCTAAATCACGTTCAACTTATAGTCCCTCATGGTGCATTATCTTAACACAGCGGGCATGTTGAAAAACTTTCAGGCATCATTTTTTGTATGGGGCAAACATGGCCTTTCATATCTCTAATGCTAATTTGGTTGGGCATTAGACAGGTTTTCCTCTTCTTGCCCAGTTGCTATTTTCATGCTCATCATTAAGATGTTATGAATCTAGCAAAATGAAAGACTAGGAATCAGAGAATCTGCCAATCCCAGGATAGTTAACCGCTTTGGTACAAATATTAAATCACTGACTTTACATTCAGGGTAATTTACACAAGGCTATTTACACAATTTATTTACCTCATTTAACTTGACATTTAACTAATGACTTATTTGATTGATTGATTTAATTATTTTTCATTTAAAAACAAACGTCACACTTGCCAAATTTATTGGCACTGAAGCAACAAGACATTAGCTATGACATGTTAATAACCTTCTAAAATGCATCAAAAGGAAGAAAACATAATTGTTATGGTCACTGATAAAAAGCCAGCTGCAAGGAAACTGGTCACTTATACCAGTAAATATATAAATCCAATGGTACATCATTACACCAACAGTATAAAGTCAATGGGATAAGATGATATAATTCATCTAACCCTAACGTATTCATCCTGTACCATCTAGATAGTCAACTACTGAATGCATTATTTATGCACTTATGCAAAAAATGGACTATTTTTTTAGTATGTTTTTTTAAAGATAGCAGGTTAATAGGTTTTAGGTTGATTGCTGCTACAGCTTTACTCCTGTCCCTCTGTATTGGTGTTAATGGCACTGAAAAAGCCTGGCTGGCTAGTACAGTATAAGCAAAGGCCTCACCTCAACAACCAAAAACTGTTACTCAGTCCAGGCTGGCGCTAGAGACATGGTAATAAGTAAAGACTATGATCCAAGCCAAATGCTTACATAAGTCTGGAGTATTTTCCAGTCAACCCCCTTTTAGGAAGTACTGTTTTTTTTTTGAAGGACAGATACAGTACAGTACAGGTGACCTGTTTTCATTTCACAATGTACATTGCTGTGCTCAGAAGAAGCTTCTGAGGAGATTTAACAGATCTATGATATTTTGTTATATATTTTAGTTTTGCCCATTGAGGCTGCTCTGCAGCCAAGTTAATCATATGTAACACAGCAAAAAAAAAACAAAAAAAACGATAAAACCAAAGGTACCGAATCAAATTGTTAGTGAGTCAGCTATTTTAGCACCAATATGTAAATCATCTGTTAGCTAACTGTACCTAATGCATTGTTAATTATTCAATTAGCACTGCATCCTTCCCCTTCATAGAACTCCATTGGCACGTTTTCCCTGAGAGAAGACTTAATCCATAATTCCCACTCTCAGTATTGGGAAACCATCCCTGTGATGCCATTTCTATGCAGCAGGAGCCACAAGGTAGCCATTGAAGGTGATGTAGACGTCAACGTCATCACTGTAAATGGCATTTTCCCGCTCCCGCTTGTAGAGGCGCACCCAGACTTCGTCGTTAAGCTCGAGAGAAAGCATGACGCTCTGGCTCTGCATGATGGAGCGGTCACTGGGCTGTGCGTACAGGATAACCTGCTCGCGTTCGTTCTGCATCAGGTGCAGATAGGTCTCCTTAAAATTCCATGTGTGGATGTTAATGTTGAAGAAGTAGATACCCGGCACATAGCAGTAGAACTTGCCTTTAAACATGTTGAAGTGTTCGTCAAGGTTGACAAACACGGTGTCAAAGAGTAGTGCCTGGTAATAGTCGTCGCTGTGGAGGGCCTTTCGGCGGCCCACTGAGAAGGACGATTTCTGGCTCTTGCAGGGGTCTCCAGGAGCTCCGGCCTGCCCTTTGCTGCCTTTAAGACCAATGGCTCCTTTGGGACCTGGAGAACCTTCTTCTCCTGGTTTCCCCGGAGTTCCTCTCTCACCCCGATCCCCTTTATCTCCTGTGAGCCAAGGACAAATGAATGGATATATGGATGAAAGCCTGGAAATGTTATTTAATGTAATGACTGTAAGGGAATGAGTTAGTTATGAATAAGCAAGGTGGGCCAAGGAATGAGTGACTGACTGACTGACTCAAACACCATAGGGTTAACATTATGCACTAAGAAACCTGCAGCTGTTGGGCAGCATTAATGAAATAAATCCAATGTAAAATCCAAGTCATGCTTAACACACTATGTCCAATGCCCAGGGAGTAGTTTGGTCTGTTTCATCCTCCTTGGCTCTTAGGAACTAACCATGAGAAATTAGAGCTGCAGTGCATATAGTAAGACCCTGGATATGAATTTCATTTACATTTAGCAGACACCCTTATCCAGAGTGACTTACATTTTATTTCAATTTCACTGTAAAGTCGATCTGTATGTTGTCTAACCACATGCTGTTACTGTTCCCAGTCATGGCTGTTCCAATGAATCCAGCAGAACAGCTTTTACTGAGCTCTGAGTAAGCACAGACGTCTGCGAGAAGCTGAGTGTTCTCAGGGCTGTAATCTCAGAACACAGACAAACACGACACACATGTTGCCGCTTGTAGTTTACTGCCACATAGGCAAGTTTCCTGCCAGTTCTGTATGCCTCTAGAGCCTGCTATCTCCTCTTGGGGATGAATTCTAAAAAGACGGCACTGTTTTTCTGATTAACAAAGCAGACAAGAGACAAGCTCTGCGGTCTGCATGCAGGGGGCAGAGGCTAGATCCAGTGCAGCATTTTCCAGTAATATAGTAGTGGAAGGTTGGGTCGAGTTTCTGTGTGATGATAGCATGTGTGCGAGTGAGTGATTGAATGAGTAAGTGTGTGTGTGTGTGTGTGTGTGTGTGTGTGTGTGTGAGACAGAGAGAGAGGGAGAAAAAGAGAGTAGGGGGTTAGTAAGCATGTTAGTGGGTGTGGTTAACATATAAGTTCATCACTGGGTTACTTATGATTTAGGACTTCTATTCCTCTCTGATCACAGAAACACTTCTAGGTTAATCTGACACTCATGTAGGCACATATGTAGAGAAAAGTGAGTGTGAGAGAAAGAAATAGATAAAGTAAGTAAGGATGTAAGTCAGTGAGTGAGGTAGCACTGTAATGGGTGAGTAAGTAAGTAAGTAAGCAAGGTAACAAGATGATGGTGTGGGGCAGGGGACATGTGGTAGCCTAGTTAAAGCAAGACTTTTAACCCTCAATTGCTCAGTTGTATAAAAAAAAAAAAAAAATCATTCTTACCTTTGAGAATGGTCATGTTAATGAACGTGCGAACCTCTGGCGTCTGATAGGCCACGGGTTGGGGCGAGTTGCTTACAGGCGGATCCAGGTGATCGCAGCATCTTCGGCAGTATTTGGGTGGTGACCTGGAGGGGGAGGGGACAGAGGCCACCAGCGGGAGGAGCAACAGCACAGATAGAAAGAATCCAGACATGACCACACCTGAATAAAAAAGTCAGAGAGAGAGAAAGATAGATAGATAAATAAATAAATAAATAAATAAATAATTAGGGAGTGTAATGGAAAAAAAGGATGAATGCTGCATGCTGGCTGAGCCTCAGCATAATCATTGCAGATGAATGGTTAAGATGCATTCATTAGGAAAAGATCATAACAAATAAATCAAACTCCACCTAATAAGACCATTGATTATTGTATCCCAGTGTGGACAGAACTCTGAAGGATGTATGCATTCAATACTGGTAAAGGTAATGGGTAATAATAGGTATTAGGAAATTAGCTTGCAATTTATCTCTAAAGAGAGTGATGCGGCGGCACTTTAATCCTTCTTTTTCACTACTTCCATCTCCGCACACTTTTAAGCTTCCAGGGCTTCAATTCTCGTGTAAATATCGCTGTCAGAATCAACAGCCAAGTTGAGTCTCATAATCACAAGATTTGATATGTTTAATATGATGTTTGAGTCTAATTTTAGGAGCTGTGTGAAACCTTTTTTTTTTTTTTTTTTTTGCTTTTGTATCTATGCTAACAATGTGACCAACGTAGCAGCTAACTTCTAAAGTTCAATTAAATTCAATTTTATTTCTATACCGCTTTTAATAATGGACATTGTCACAAAGCTGCTTTACAGAATTATATAAATTTAGAATGTACATTTTAAATGTGCAAATGCATTCGTAATAAGCAGGTCAGGGAAGATGGTGAAGAAAAACTCCCTAAGCAGATATTATGAAGAAAGGGACTCAAAAAGGACATTGGAAAGTGTGATTATAAATTATTTCCCTTCTATAACTGTTTATTAAATGCTCAAAAAGTGTCATTGTGTAACCAGGAAAGACTTTTAACATGAAGTTTACTTTGTTAAAGTAATCAACTGTTCACTGATTAAAGTGTAAAACTGTTCATAGCAATCCCAACAATTATCTAAAATCTAAACATCTAAAATTTGTAGGTGTTTTCTTGAGGTCCGACTGATTTTATATCAAACTTGCTGCCAAAAAAATAATTCATTTGCATGTATTGATTGAAAATGTCTGATAAGTCTCAACGAGTCTCAATGACAGAATACTGGTCAGTATACTGCTAAAAAGGTTTAAGGTACGCATAATGTTTATTAGTTTGGACAAATTTCTCCTACAAATCTAGAAATACAGTAGTGCTTTGACTTTGACACGTTTAACATAAATCAAGACATTTAAATGAGCCACTGGTTTATAATGAAACTGAATTAATTTTCATAGTGTAAGGGAGTCAGTTTGTAAAGCCATTTTGCAGGTGAGGGCAAAAATAAGTGACACACCGCATGGAGAAAATGATAGTGTTTGTTTAGTGACCGCGTTTATTGTGATCGCCAATCTGTTGTAAACTGTGTTCTCTCATGCTGAACAGGCCCCAAGGACACCTGGTTAGAGCTGGTGATTTGAGAAAGCCCAGAGATTGAGGTAGTGGTGGTGGTGGGGAAAAAGCCATTAAAAAGAGACTGTGATGTCTTTTGACAAGGGCAGAAATAGAGGTCGAGCTCTTTTCATTGCAATAAACATTGGAAAACAGAATAAAGTGAAAGAAGACAAGCGCAAGAGAGTAAGAGAGGTAGATAGAAAATTGAAAGACTGAGTTGTAGGAGGTGGTGGAGAACTTGGCCCTGTGGAATATGTTGTTTTTGGCTGTAATTTTCCTTGTTTCCTGAGCACTCCTTTTCTACACCTCCCCTTCACCCCGTCCTCACTACGAAACCCTTACAGCATACATCTGTCACTGCACTGTTATGTTTTTATCCACTGTACCTGTAGCTCGCAGACGTTACGTGAATCTTCATGCCTGTTTACGCAGGTGCATAATATTACTTTTTAAAATTGCATAAGTTTTTCATCTTCTTTAGTATCTGTGCCTCATTTTCATGCTGCCTTCACTGAGCTCCTCAAAAAACGATCTTATTTACGACCTGCGAACTAGTAAATGAAGTCCTTGTTTTCTCCTGCTTACCTTGCTTGCTTTTGTGTTTTCTTCTATTTATTGTAGTCGCCAAAAGCTCGACCTCTATTTCTGCCCTTGTCAGAAGACATTACCATCTCGCAAGCTCCTATAATGCTCCTGTTTACTACCTGCCAAGACACAATTATGATGTCTTTTAATTCCCTGCAGACATGTATTCCGAGGTTTACCTAGCTATTGACTAGCCATGGATTTTGTTTATAAAGCGTTTTGTGCGATAAACCCAAACATTTCTGTAAATTTTGTTTAAATAGCAGTTCAACCACCATATTTATGCTGTTAGCATTGATTCAACCCATCCATCATCATACGCTAGAGTTTCTGTGGTAACATTCAGTTTTGTCTCCATGTCTGCTCGGATTATCTTGTTAGCCACATAGGAACTAGGGATGAGCGAGTACAGCATTATCTGTATCTGTATCTGTATCTGTTAACCATATGAATTATCCGTATCTGTATCTGTACTCTGAGTAAAGTAACCCGAAGTAAAAAGCTGAAGAAACCCTAAACGTTAACGGAAAAGACCCGCGAACCCGAGTGACAGGGAGAGACAGAGAGCTGTTCTGTGTGTGACTGTGAGTGAGCAGAGCGAGACACAGCAACACAATACATGTGTATGTGTGTAGGGGAGGGGCGCTGTGACTAGCCTATCACTGTAGGGGAGGGGCGCTGTGACTAGCCTATCACAGAACGCTGACACAATCAGCTACCCAACGATGATTTTCATTCAATCCGAGGACAGATATTGACTCGTATTACTTGTATAATACTCGTACTCAGCAGAAGTGCTTTATCCGTACCGGATACTCGTTTCAGCCGAGTATCCGGCTCATCTCTAGTAGGAACCTCTGATATAAATGCAGCTATGATGTCCTGCTTGAAGCAGTATCATGATTACATATCAGAGAAATGTCTGAAAATCTAGTGTTTGTTCAGTGTAACTAAACAAAAGTGCAAATATTAGATCCATGAAAATGTCCATGAAAGGTTGGAGAACATTTCCTCCACACCAAACAGTTCAGCCCATTTATATTCTTCCTTTTTTGCACTTGAACTTTTTTATTTATTTATTTTTTATTATTTTAATTAAAACATATTTTTTCATATCAGGTGATGAGAAGACTGTTGCCAAACATTGATTTTGTGTCCCTCACCCGATCCTGTCTTAAATTGAGGGCATGTTTGCGGTCTTTATCTTCTAATCTGAAATCTTGTACTGTAAGTCTTAAGATCCATTTCCTGCCAAGTCTTGAAAGAAGATTGATGATGCCTTCACAACAGCAACAAAAAAGGTAAATGATCCAGGTTTGATCATTTGTGATCACTTCCTAGCTGAAAATGTTCTCATGCTTACTTTTTTTTTCTAAATTATAGCCTTAATAATGCATAATTATTTGTGTTTAAATGCTTGTTAGCGATTATAACTATTCCATGACTTGTGTAGTCAATAACAATCTGTCTTTTTGTGTTGAAAAGGCGGCCAATCATGTGACAACAGCACAATGCAACAAACCTCACAGACTTTATTGATGTGTGTGCCAGATATTGCTGATCCCTTTGCATTTTCATACACAACAGTCTCTACAGTTTACACAGAATGATGATACAACAAGCATCCAATGAGGTGTAGCTTACAATGCAGAAACACCTTGTTTATGAGAAAGATACGAGAAGTATGCCAGGACTGACTGACCTGCCAGGAACGATACATTAACTTAAATAAGCACCCTTTGCAACCGTTATGAGCAGAAAAGCATCTTGGATGCACAAGACTTTAGGCACATGGGCTTCCTGACTACTTGCACTGCAGCTCATTAAATCTTCACCAGTAATAAACTCTGCTCTCATTACTTTTCTGTCATCTTTTAAGACATGAATCACAATTTTTTTCTTGCTGACAGTCATTTGAAGCATATATCCCCGTATGATGTAATGCACTACATGTTCCACATAAATAAAAAAGGTTTATAATATGTTTTTTCTCTCATAACAACCCCATTAAAATCTGTGATGGCCATTTTTGGGATGCTCGTGACCCAGTCATGTGTACTTGTAGTTACTGTATCCTGGAAACTTTCACTGGGAATTTTATGACACATGTCGAGACTTTGGCTTTCCTTGACTTTTACAACTTTAATAAGTGGGTGAAAGAGGAAATCTGCAGTGTTTAACTGAGTTGTAGGAATGTTAAACAGTCTTTGGGAAGAATAATCGCTCCTCCATTTTTCATACATGGCAGATTTTTGGGCTCCTTTAGGATGATTAAACATGCTGTCAAATTCTTTTCCTTTTTTTTTTTTTTTTTTTTTTTTTTTTTGCACTTTGGCTTGTTGAACATGTCTTAGTAGGAGTGTTGAACAATGAACTGAATTAGTGCTCAGGTTTCTCTGATCCATGCATCTGTCTCTGCGTCAATTTAGATTCAGTTCAGGTTTTAACGCCTTCAATAAATCATTATGATTTATTCCTATTAATCAAAATGCCAAAATGCACACTTGTCCCTTTAAATCCAAAACCCTGCAGGACATAGAAATGTGCGCAATCTACAATTTACAGCGCCTTATTTAGTGTGCGCAATTCCCACCGCGCATGCGCAAAAAAAAAAAAAAAAAAAAAAAAAAGAAAAGCTGTCTCATTACTGTACATGGTCTATTCATTCTTCTTTATATTGTTTTGTGAACCACATTCAAAACGTTGTCATGTCTATGAAAGATTGTACTGTGCACCTTTGTTGGACGTGCACAGAGGTTATTTATTAAGTGGAACATGTCAACACTGCTCCTCTTTCCAAATCCAGATGTTTTAATACAAAGAGAGAGGGAGAGAAGGGAAAAAAGAAACACTGCAAAAAAAGAGCCACGTCCTCACAAAAGGAAGCAGCAGTAATGAGTGGGGAAAGCTGCATGCTGCATGCACACATTGCATCTCATTCATGGCTGGGTTGCCAGCACAGCAGAGCATGTGAATTTTCTGAAAATTGCCATAAATGTCAATCATCTCTAACTTTCCGACTTTATCCTTTTTTTTTTTTTTTTTTTTTTTTGCATATAAAGATATTGCAGGTAATCTGCGTGTCGCGGGTATGGACGCGTATGGTGTTTGCGCTATTGCAAAAAAAAAAAAAAAAGGAGTGCAAAACAAATATATTTATGATCTGTTAAACTTTCACTTACCGAGGGATCCTCATGCAGCCGATCCGAGTTCTGCTGCTGCTGCTGCTGCTGCTTTCCAGTGATCAGCTGGAAACTCTCTCTCTCTCTCTCTCTCTCTCTCTCTCTCTCTCTTAAGGAGTTCCCTCCTTATGAACTCTCTATATGATTATATTCTCCTCCTCCTCTTCTTGTCTTGGACTTTAATTTATCCTCCCTCTCCTTTTTTTCTGCTTTATCCCCTCCTAAATTCCCAGAGCTCTCAACTTTATGGTGTAGTTTTTCTACACACTCTGCAAATTCCTTGAGTGGCTTCTGCCCAAGAAATCCAAAGCTCATGGATGAGCAATGGCTCTGACTTGGCACAAGATGGTGATTGGAAGGAAGAACGAGTAAAGCTTCAAGCAGTTGAATGATATAATGTAAAATATATATAAAATATATATACTTAGTCAGGGTGTACTGAATCTGGCTCATAAATGCTGTTTGCTTCCCTTAGGTATGCTTTGTGATGTACGATGGTTTCTGCCCAATTTCGGTCTTGTAGACAAAAATCTTACATTAAAAATGTCTTCCATATTGAGTCGAGGTCAGTTGAGGAGGCAGTGGTGGCTCACGCGGTTAAGGCTCAGGGTTGTTGAATGGAGGATCGGAGTTCAATGTCCAGCACTGCTAAGCTGCCACTGTTGGGCCTTTGAGCAAGACCTTTATCCCTCACTGCTCCAGGAGTGCTGTATCATGGCTGATCCTGTGCTTTGACCCCAAACTTCAAAGTTGGGATATGCAAAGAAAGAATTTCACTATGCCATAATGTATGTGACAAAATAAATACATCTGTTCTATTCTACTGTACATAATATTACAAGCATGGTGTGGCGTGTTCATTGCAACCTAAGACTGCCATTGTAACCTAAGACAGGCAGTTACAAGGGTCTTGTTCTCATACACAAATATGTTTTGGCTGATCGACATTTTTGGCTGCAATTTTTATTCAAGACATTTTCAGGGGTTCTCACTGGGTTTTGAAGCTTATGCATGTAGGTATAACATCTGGCACCTTTTATCTTCATTAATATTTGTTTATGATTCTCTCTAGATTAAAACTGGAGCTGGCAGTGGAACAGCTTGCATTGGCACAACACTATAAACAACCTTGAATGAGACACATCCCTGGGCTATTTCATGAAACTGTTATGACATGCAAGTATCCACAATTTGCTATACAATGTAGAAAATCTTATTGAAGTTAAATCATTCATTGATAATTCTGTATAGCAAGAACAAAATGCACAATATTTGCAGGCTGTGGACCTTTAGTCAAATAATATACCTACTGTACCTAGTTGAATACCTACTTTACCTTTCCAGTCAAACTGGAAACCACTAGAAATTTAATCCAGATGCAATAAAAGAGGACAATTAACTTGTCTTAGACTTCATAAACACGATTCCTGTTGCTTCTGGTCTGTTCCTGGTTAGTCCTGACAACTACCAGAACTAACAGGTACCAGCTTTTCCTATCACTGTCTTAACACAGTGACTCATTGGTTGTATAGCATAGTGCTTGTATAGCACAATCTTTAGATTGTTATATTTAATCACCAGTTAGTCAAATGTGCACACTGAAAATGTGTAATTAGCCAACAGACTCCAAAGGGTGGAACAGCATGGTGGGAAAAAGGCTGCCAAAATGAAATAGCTATCATTGTGATCATCTTTAATAGTTTGCTTGAGAGAAGGACACTATAGGGAGCATGTAGGATTGTTTTTTTTTTTGTTTTTTTTTTTGATTGCACCCAAAGGATTGGCAAATTGGAAATGGGATGGTTTTTCTCTGTGAATTATATTCTTTATCGCTGAACTGAGAACATCTCATACCCTGAATTTGGGTTGTAATTTAGCTTAGAATAGTGAAATCTCATCAGGTATTGTTCTATGCTAATTACTGGAAGGTTGTATTCTTCTGCACTGATTTGCCTGTTAATCAGGTACAAAGATATATATCTAAAGGTATACCGATTATTACTGACCCCATGTATCCTATGTATTGCGTTGAATAACTGGTCCTCAATCATTGGACAACGATGGCCACAAAACTGCCAGTGACCAGATATTATTTGAGTCTAAACCATTTTCAGCATATCAACAACACTGAGAGTATTAAGCACAGAAAACTAACAAAAAAAAAAATTTCCCCTCCAAAAAATAGGGCATATATTTATGATGTATGAATGTATGAACTGAGGAAAAAGTTGGGGTTATAAATTGGTTGGTGTTTGAATATCTTGCAATTTTCCTTGAAGTATAATTAATGCTAAGTGTTAAATGAGCAAATACATTGTCAAGTCAAACTTTCCTCAGAGCACATTTGAAGACAACTGAAGTTAACCCAATATGCTGTACAGATCAAACAAATAAGAAATGAGTGTGTGTATATCATTTCATGATTAAAGTCCAGCCTTTCATTCTCTAAAAATGGTTAATCGTGGTCAGGATCAGTGTTGAATTAATAGGGAATACTGGGAAAACAGGGAATACCGGGCATTAGTTGAGAATGCACCTTGAATTGAAATACCAACTTAGTGAATCCAATCCACTTAGTGATATGAAAGTAAACCAGAGAACCCTCAGGGAACCAAATGGACATGTGTAGAACATGTAGATCTCCATCTAGAGGAATGAACTAGGAACCCTGAAGCCAAGAGGTTACAACACTCCCTGAAACTTTATGCACATAAAATATAGTATATACATGAGTTAGTAATAAAGCATTATTGTATATACAATCATGATACTATGCTTTGGTCATGATTAATAAAGATGACCATGTTTTTTGTGCTTCTTAAGAACATAGCTTGTTCCTTGCAGTAGTTTAACAGATGTTCAGATCTGTTAATGCCCCAGTCAAGAATTTGTGCAACTGGCAGGCTGACATTTTCTCATAATTGCAAGTTTGCTATAATTTGTACAAGCTAACGTACATGGAAAGTTATGTGGGGTTCAAATTGTGCCAAGTGTAGGTATATGGTCATAGTTTCTACTGTAAACTTGTGTGGATAAAGTTTTGTTTTGTCTATTTGTTTTTTGATTGACCTAAAATACAATTCTATTTTATTTATTTGTAATATTAAAGATATAATTTATGTAATGTTTCCAATTTAACACTATCACTTATCCCTTCGGCTCAAGTATGTTCCAAATTGTACCTTTAGAACATGCTGCCATATACCTGCAAATTGTACCTCCATGTGCCGTTTTCTTTATTTAATACAGTTTAAATTCAGTTGATTTACTAGAGATTCTTTAATTTGTTCAGTTCTGAAACGTCTGTCACAACCTGCCACATCTACCTGTACCTAAAAACCATAAACATCATCATCATCATCTGACATGTAAATCTGTAAATCTCCTCCTGAGCAAGGATAAATGCACTACATAATTAGTAGATTAGTAATTTGGTAGTTTTAAACAAATGTTTTATTTGGAGGATTCAATCTAAATTTCTGACCGAACAAACCCCTTTTTGTCTTTTCAAACTAACATATTGCTTTAATTTTACCAAGTCTGTGAAACTCATCCAACTGCTGGATTTGCTCCTGTTCTCCCTGGTTAAACTAGTGCTGTCCTGAAGCTAACAGTTTTGAATTTCCAGGCCCAGGTTAGTGAATGAAAGCAAGAAAGTAAGAAAAAAAGAAATTCATTTAAAGATCCTTTTTCCATTAAAGTGCTTCTGCACCCTAATGCTTCATCTTTGTCCAAAACATTAGGTTATCAATGTGTATTAGGCCTGAATCTGGTTTGAGTTGACACTTGATGCGTGATTGGAACACAGACCTGACATGTGTTGTATGCAGTGTGTGTATGGAGAAGGAAAGTAATTCAGCTATATTTCACACCAGAGTATAGTGTTAGTGCTAGTGCAAATGAAAATACTGTAGTGTGGAAATGAAAATTGATTACAAAGGGGTGCAAGCACAAGGCTTCAATTGTGTCTAGAATATTAGCTGAGCATCTGTGTATCCATCTATTTTCTGTAATGTTTATCTTGCATAGGGTCACAGAACTCAGGGCACAGGGCAGGGGGCACCTTGGGCAGGGTGACAACCCATCACAGGGCACAATTACTGGACTGGGAGAGGAAACCAAAATACATGGAAGAAAGACTGGGTACATTGAGTGGAGGCAAGAATTGAACCCCAACCCTGGAGATATGAGGCAAACCACTAAGCCACCATGCTTCCATGCTAAACTGAACATTAGCGTTACTTTTTTTTTTTTTTTTTTTTTTTTTTAGCTCTAGTCAATTATTTTGAACAAATACAGTTCATCTTTACATATTAGAGTAATGAATTTCTCTATAAGCCACTCAAATATTTTTTTTACCACCTGACATTCCTAAGTTATATTCCATTTTAATCACACACCAGACAGCATGATACTGTATAGCATTTAAATAAGGAAATATAAAGCTTTTGGAACTTGTTCGGAGATTCTAATGAGGCTCACGAGAGTGCTTTATTAATTAAAGACAAGCCCTGAGGGTTAAAGACGTTAAGCCTATAGATGAAAAAGTCAGACAGCAATAGCAATAAATGTACTACAAGAAATATGTTGAGTGATAAAGTGTTTAATTAGAATGATAAAGATTTTTTTTTTTTTTTTTTTTTTAAGATTCTTTTGGTTAAACATTTAAAAATATATTTATAGTGTTCAATAACCTTTGACTGGTTCTGATCTTATGTTGTGAATCAGTTCTGCTGAGTTGGGATGAATTTGGAACCTTTTTTCTTTCACAGCTGCTAAGATAGCTGCAAAAGCATAGCTAGCCAAATACAGATGTTCCTGCATACGATGTCTGTCTGTGTGTGGGACATGTTTTTCTATCATAGTGAGGACCAAATGTAATCACAAAGAATAGGAACCTCTGACAGTTTTGTGCTGAAATTTGTCTCGTTCATATTAGGAAAACTGCAGCTTGACAAAATGTTGAATGTTAAAAGTTCGATAAGTATTAAATAGGCACATCAACATTCAAGCCAGTAGCAGGTCCTCATAAGGACTGTGTGTTTGTGTGTAAGTGAGTAAATGAGGGAATGTAGGAGTAATATAAGTTGACACTCAACTTAAACAAAGGCGTAGGTTAAAGACTTGGAGAGAACAGATGTCAAATTTACTTCATCCATAAATCGAGCCACAAGGCAGTATTTAGCAGGTCTATTCTGCTAACGTTCCCTGAGCCATCAGGCCTCTGAAGACCTTGGAAAAGTTTTAGGGTTTTTTTGTTTCTGCAAATATTATTCTATTGTGTAAAATGACTTTGGGTCTGAGAAAGTTATTAAAATTATTATTCTCTCACTTTCTACCGCTTATCCGAACTATCGATCAAATGTCAATCACCTGTTGGGTCACGGGGAACCTGTGCCTATCTCAGGCGTCATCGGGCATCAAGGCACGATACACCCTGGACGGAGTGCCACCCATCACAGGACACACACACACTCTCATTCACTCACGCAATCACACACTACGGACAATTTTCCAGAGATGCCAGTCAACCTACCATGCATGTCTTTGGACCGGGGGAGGAAACCGGAGTACCCGGAGGAAACCCCCAAGGCACGGTATCTATTCCCATCCATGTTTAGATGGTGGATTGATTTATTTATTTAATATATATATTTTTTATTATTATATTTATTATTTGTTTGTTTGTTTATTGATTTATTTATTTATTTATTTTTTTTTTATCAAACCTTTGTTTGTCACAGCACAGTTCACACAATTAGCATAATCCTTATGTTACAGATCTCCAACATTAAAACCATGAATAAAACCATATTGCACTTAATAGTGGTTGAACAACATAAGTATGTTCTGTTAACACTCCCTGATACCTCAGGCCTCTGAGAAGGTTAAGCCGACGTGGTATCTGCTGCAGTAAATAATCTGAACTGTGTGTATCTGGAGTCTGGAATGATTCAAAACAGCCTGGGTTTGGCTGCCTGAATTGGCGGGCAGGGACTCTGCAAGCTTAGCAATTTCGACAAGATGATCACGATATCAAATAAATATTCACATAAAGAGAAGAACATCGGGTGTTTAGCTCATACACAATAGCCAGAGAGATTACTCACAATTCCACTGTGTCTCATTTTCAGGGCTGTTTTGGGAGAGAGGAACTCATGGCAGTTCCACGTTGATCATAAATCTTAAGGTGAAAACTTCAGACACTCCTAAAGAACACAATCCAGTCCTGTCGCCTATTCACAGTAAGGTTTGCATTTTATTGTTTCATCATCATCACTTTCATCACTTTATTTATAAAGCACATTTACTGTAAAACAGCCACAGGACTGACCAAAGTGCTGTACAATAAAAAAGTGTTAGTAAAAAATACACAGAAAAATAAAAAAATGAAATTAAGACAGAAGATAATAATAAAAAGCAAAATAGAATTAAACAATACAATAATACACACTAAAACACTAAAACAAGCAATAATAGAACAAATAGAAACATTCATTCATTCATTCATCTTCTACCGCTTATACGAACTACCTTGGGTCACGGGGAGCCTGTGCCTATCTCAGGCGTCATCGGGCATCAAGGCAGGATACACCCTGGACGGAGTGCCAACCCATCACACGGCACACACACACACACACACACACACTCTCATTCACTCACGCAATCACACACTATGGACAATTTTCCAGAGATGCCAATCAACCTACCATGCATGTCTTTGGACCGGGGGAGGAAACTGGAGTACCCGGAGGAAACCCCCGAGGCACGGGGAGAACATGCAAACTCCACACACACAAGGCGGAGGCGGGAATCGAACCCCCAACCCTGGAGGTGTGAGGCGAACGTGCTAACCACTAAGCCACCGTGCCCCCCCAAATAGAAACAGTAAGAAGAAAATGAAAAGGAAAACTATAGAAATGCAGAGGAAAAGAGATACGTTTTAAAAAGGGACTTAAAGATAGACAGAGAGGGTGCTAATCTTAATTCTATTGGCAAATCATTCCAAAGCTGTGGCCCAATTACTGAGAAAGCTCGATCCCCTCTACGCTTGAGTCTTGAAAAGGGAACAGAGAGGAGGTTCTGGTTGCCTGATCTTAGCCTTCTGGAAGGAGAGTACGGATGTAATAACTCAGATAAATAAATAGGAGCTTGATTATGCAGGGACTTAAAAACAAATAAAAGTATTTTGAAACGAATTCTGTAATCAATAGGCAACCAGTGACGAGTCCTCAGTAGAGATGAGCCGGATACTCGGCTGAAACGAGTATCCGGTACGGATAAAGCACTTCTGCTGAGTACGAGTATTATACGAGTAATACAAGTCAATATCTGTGCTCGGATTGAATGAAAATCATCATTGGGTAGCTGATTGTGTCAGTGTTCTGTGATAGGCTAGTCACAGCGCCCCTCCCCTACACACATACAGATGTATTGTTAATAATACGTACTTACTAACCAGTAGAGTTCTGGTAAACGTGGGTTCGTTCAGACGTGGTGCTTGCTTGGTAGAATGCGACTCGCATTGCGTCTCTGCCTGTCGGAGATTTTTTCTTTTTTAAACCTTCAGCTGTCTCTAACCAGTAACCAGACACTGAGTGTCTGACACGTTTTTGCTGTATTTCATAAAAACATAAAAGTAGTAAGCTAGTGTTATAAATATTACAAATTAATTATTAAGCTACACGCACACATACACACTCGCACACACACACCTGGTGTGGAAATAAAAAAATAAAAAAGAACCAAAAAAATCACACTGATCATAAAAAAATTAAAAGTTAAAAAAGAAAGTTATGTTGTTCATTACATTTTACTTCATAATTGCACTGCATTGCACTGCGTTTTCATTGTTGCAAAACTTGTTCTGTAATATAGTTCGTTTGCTATAGTGATCAAAACCATTGATCTGAAGCTCAATCCTGATGCTGTCCTGTAAATATTTTTCTAATCAGCAATAAATCTAACAATTTCTGATCAACCCATATCAATTGCATGCTTAAAATAACATACCGGTTAAAGCCCACCCTACTTCCGGGGTAAGCCCCACCCACTCCGAGTACAGATACAGATACAGATAATTCATATGGTTAACAGATACAGATACAGATACAGATAATGCTGTACTCGCTCATCCCTAGTCCTCAGAAAAGGGGTAATGTGATCGCTTTTGCGCTTTTTTAAAAGAAATCTGGCAGCAGCATTTTGAACCAATTGTAAACGGTTAATTTGATTTTTGGCAACACCACAGTATAGAGAGTTACAATAGTCTAACCGAGATGTGATTAGAGCATGTACTGCCATCTCTAAGGTTTTAAAAAGTGACTAATTTTTGATAAAATGCCAAGCTGATATAAACTCGATCCAATGACAGCGGAAACTTGTTTATCAAATTTTAAGGACTCATCTAAGAGAACACCCAGATTCCGTACCTGCGGAGACCGAAAGACGGAAAGACATCCTAAGTCAGGGTTGGTGACCTTTACACTTTCTGTGGGGCCGAACACTATCACCTCAGTTTTATCTTCATTTAAAAACAGAAAGTTTTGGGCTAGCCAAGCTTTAACTTCATCTAAGCACAATAAAAGGTATGTAATGGATGAGGGGTTATCATTGTTTATTGTATATCACTTTGAACAATTTTTTTTTAATTTTTTAATTTTTTTTATTCATTTTTTTTTTTTACAAAGCAGCTTTACAGACATCCGGATGCAACAAGGAAGCCACAGGTGACAGTAGCAAGGAGAGAGAACCAGACTCAAAAGGAAAGATTTAAGACAAACAGTACAAAGGGTCTTAAAGGATGTTTATTATGAATGAATTGTGAATAAGATTTCTGGGATAAGACACAGGACAGTCTTTTGGATTACAGCAGCAGTTTTTAGGTACTGTATAGTACCGCCTCACTCTCTCCGTTCCTGTGATACTACATTCAGTTCCTCGCACATCCAGGTCTTCCACGAGTCGAGTGTTTGATCATTTAGTGCTGCTGCTCCCAAGCTTGACACCTTTTTTCGTTTAAATCTGAACTCAAGACCCAACTTTTGCACTCTACACCATTATACTGCTAGCTTGTTTTTTTTTATGTTAGCTTTGTCTTTTTTTTATAGCAAGTAATCCTGTGTTCCTTATAGTTTGTTTTGGCACACCTATCATTTTTTGTTTGTTTTTAATGCTGTTTTATTTTAGATAATTAGATGCATTTTTCCATTTGTTGTCACATTTAAAGTTGGGGAACAGCCACAAAACAAGCTAGTTCTTGTTATCTTGTTGTTGGATTATAGTAGCTCAAAACAATCTATCCCTTCCCAAGTCTCTCTCTCTCTCTCTCTCTCTCTCTCTCTCTCTCTCTCTCTCTCTCAAGAGAAATATGTGGCTTGTTATGTTACCAAGAAACCACAAAGCACAAATATCTCCATCCTGAAAACTTTCTCATGAACAAAACTTCAGTTTACAGCTTTTCACTTTCTCTGTCTGACGCTACAGACTCCACCAAAAATGATTAATACAGTAAATCTCCTCACAGACGATAAATCACCTTACAGAAATCTTAACCATATCAATTATTATATGTTTCTTATTTATTTATTTATTTTTTTTGTAATATGTTCAGATGTCTTTCTACAGAAATGTTGATGTATTACTACCAAACTACTGGTAAAGCTGCTATTAGTGAAAGTTAGTCAATCGCTTCTGACCTATCGTGATATAAAATAATAGAAAGTATGGTAACACTGACAAATCATCACCCTATCCATTCTTTCGCTCTGTTTTGTGTTCTGAATTTTATATTTATCTTTCATGACTGAATTGCTTTTCAAAGACTATTTATAGAAATGTGCTTCAGACTTAAATTTGTTATTTGGAGTGTGATTACATGTAAAAAGATAACTCTGAGTCTTCTCAATGTACATCAATAAAACCCACTTGCCTACTACAGTATGTTGAGTCTTAGAGCTTTCCTGTAACAATAAAACAAGATGACTGATATGTAATAACAGTGCTTGTGCCAGCTTTCTCACTTTCCTAAGGACTATTTCTATTTATGTTTCAGTTTCTCTGCCAATTTGTGTACTTTTGCCCTGCTTTATCCTCCTACGCTCTAATTTCTATTTCAAAGGCTTCCTTCGTTCTCTTTTAGTCTTACGCTCCAGGCCAGATCTATAGATTCTTGTAAAGTCTATCCCCAGCTTCCTCCTCCTCCTACTCCTCCTTCTTCTCCCTTTCTTTCTCCTCCTTCTGTTGCCTTAATGTGTGACTCCTGAGAGGAAAGGTCTGGAAAAACCCAATGCCCACAGCTGCAATGTGCATCATCACAAAGACAGATGGGAAACGGAGCCCCGCTGGGTTGAGAGGAAGGCTGTGAGGGATAAATAGTAAGGGAATAAGCTGAGAATAAAAAAAGATCTCAACTTTTTGTGTACAGATTGTTTAGGCTTGTGAATGAGTCATCAGCCAGCCACTATGCTCTCATTATGTTGTATGTTCGAAGAAAATTTTAATAAACTGCATAATAAACACCGAATTAACATTTGTGATTTCCTTTTTGGCTCAAACAAAACTGGTAAAAACAATTGGGAACAAAATGCAAATATATTTGAGACAGTAAAACATGACTGAGTTGCGTAAAGAGAGCTTACGTACAGTATAAGGGTATTATACTACAATGCATACAATACAGTACATACAGACTGGAATAAGGAAGAAAATGGGGTCAGGACATTTTTATTTGTATTGCATGTGTTTCTGATTGAAAAAAGCTCTTGCAAATTGCAATTGCAAATTCAACTTTGCCCAGACTTTGTTCATGTTTTCAATAATGTTTTGTAGTAAGTATTATCTATAAATAGTTTTTTTGTGGCTTAGGAAGTGGGAGTATGTTTTGAAAGGATTTCAAGTATGTTTACATCTCGCTATCTTAAAATTCGATTTACATTTATATTTCTGACTTTTCCTTTCTAAAAACTTAATTAAAGCAGCTGTAAGCAATATTAGCAACAGTTCATTCAGGATTCATTTTTTACCAACTTTGCAAAGATGTTGCTACGTGATTTTCTTGCGTTAATATTAACCCTAAATAGCCTCAAGGGGCTAAACCGCAAAATCCTGGAGGGACTAAATGAGCTTAAATGTCATAGCTTTTCTCTGTAAGGTTTCCAATTTGGCATCCAGTTAAGAAAGAATTGGCCATAAGATGCAGTATTTCTGACTGTCATGATATTTCCATGCTGCTTTCTGACTGATTTTTTAGTGAAAAGTTACCAGCAAACTGCAGTTGAGATTCCACAACTGCTGATGTGTAGGGTGAACCTCCTTACCCTTGTTTCTCAGCTCATAACTCTTTTCTGTTATAATATCCAATCCATCCAAGTGTACCGGTTTCAAATGAATCAAACTTTACCTCTCTCTCTCTCTCTGCAGCTCTGTACTTGTCCTTCTCCAATCCAAATCATAAGAGCACATGGAGAACAGCTAAACCTTATGGGTGTTCTTTAACTGTGCTTGTGGTTTTATAAAACTATCAAAACCCAAAATATGTTTTATAGGCTTAACACTGGTGGGAAGTCAGACCATGAGTCATTATAATGCAGAGAGAAAGGCAGAAAGGGCATTAGAGGGTTGTTATCCAAAGCTTGAACACACCAATATCATCCTAGACTGGAAAGAAAGATGTTAAATACACGTGACTATTTGGAGGAATATGGCGTTGGGACAATTTTACATGTACTACATGCATATTCTAGCATCAAGTTGTGAAAACTGACAAATTAAAATGTCCGTAAACAATATTAGCAACTGGCAGACATTCCATTTTCATGAAGATTTACTCATAGGAGGATTGACCAGTGCAACTGTCTTTTATATAGGTATTTTAGCATATAGTTACCAAAGCTCAAAATTAAAGCATCCGTAAACAATATAAACAAATGGCAAATGTTTCATTTTCATTTTCATTTCAAATTTGCAAAAACATTGTTAATATCATTATGTAAGTAAAGCTTTGAACAGAATATTACCCATAGGACTTTGAAACATCCAAAGAACCCTTGAAGAACACTTTTTTATATGTCACTCAAGTAGACACAGTACATTAGCAAAAAAATTGCATAAATGTACTTATATTGCATGTGTATTTGCTTAGTTTCTAAAAGCTCAAAATTAAAGCAGCTGTAAGCAGTATTAGAAACTAATGTACATTTTACTCATAGAAAGCTGATCAGTGCAATTCAGCTAATGTTCCATGTTTTATATGTGGGTTCTGCCTTAGAGTTTCTAAAAGCTCTAAATTAAAGCGGCTGTAAGTGATATCGGCAACTGCGGTACATTTCCAACATTTGCAAAAACATTGTTTAAGTCTTTATGTGTTTAAAATCTTTACAATGTAATTATTACCTACAAAAAGTGTTCATTGGCTAGAGCACATTAAAATTTCATATAGGTCTTCTGTATTTTGAAGCTTTGCCACAGAATGGCGCTAGGGAGCTGAACTTGTAGAATAACGGTCACTTACTGTATATGTGGCTTGATTTCACTTCCAGTTCCAGAACAAACAAAACTCTCACACTTTCCCTCACTATTTTCAGTGTGTGTATGTCTTTTAAAGTATATATAAGAAAAGGCCTATGTTGTATATACATTAGTACATATTGTGCTAAGCATACCATAGTAACCCAGTGATTATTCACTGCTGGATGTTTAACATTATGAAGAAATAATCATAAAATCAGTCTCTTTGCATACGCCAAAGATCTAATTCCTGTCTACTCTCATCATAAAGGTATACAATATGAAGGTGTAAAAACAGGAAGTCAAGTGCTATTTTGCTGTGAATGTGTCCATACAAATCAGAGCAAATACTTAAGCCCTATATAGGGGACTTTAAAGGGAGAATGTCCATGCATTCTCTACACCGGTTATCCTACTGGGTCACGGGGAACCTGGAGTCAGTCCCAGGAGATTCGGTCACAAGGCAAAGCATACATCCTGGACAGGTTGCCAGTATATCACAGGGCACAGCTACACACACTCACACACCCAATAACACACTATGTACAGTTAAGAGATTGGAATGGATTGTGTTAACATTCAGAGCATTTCCTTATTCTTCTCATTCATTACAAAACAACATAATGGTGTTGCAACATTTGCACGTTTGCACATGTGAAGTGATGTTAGTGTACTTAGTTCTGTGTTTTACTGTATGTAGCAATAGCCATGAGAAACATTTTTTTATTTCAGTGTACTGCGCCACCTGAATATGGTTGAAATGACAATATAATATTCTTAACTTAGGAAAGAGGAATCATCTGAATCAGTTCAAATCATTTGAGTCAGGTATAGTATTAAAAACTCTATACAATACTAAGATCCTCTTCAGCAGTAGTGTAAATGTAGTTATAAATGGATGAAAAATATATGATTCATCGTTCTTTAATACACAAGATGATAGGTGTTGGGAAATTGTGTGTAAGAAGATTTGCACTGTTGTGTAAGAAGAATAAAACACTTAAAAATAAATTGATCCTGAAGTACAATGACTACTTCAAGCTAAGCAAAATTGCTTTTATAAAGATCCGACTCTGTGTGATATCTCTGATAGCACACACTAAAGAGAACAGACTAGATGAAGCATAAGGATTTTTTCGCTATCTAAAACTAATGTCCGGGTTTGTTTGTCTACCAGCGACAGTCAGTCGGGCTGCTGTGCTATTGATCTGCCCTGAGCAGTGTCACACACACTCACACACACTCACCTACATGTTCAACCTGCTGAAAACAACTGCTACAGAACAAACAATATATATTTAAAAAGTCTAGTGTTAATGAAATAGCTCTTATTCATACCTAAGATATTACTGTAAATATACAGGAATATTTTATTTATTAAAAAAAAGGCAAAATTGTTAAATGCAAAATTCAATAACCCAAAACATCTACATTATTTGAAGATTATTCTTATACAAGGAATGTTTTTTTTGGACTGTAAATATAATAAAATAAAGTAAAATATGCTTGAATATGCTGCAGTTTTGTGCTTTGTGTGTGTGTGGGTTTTTTTTTCTATTTGAATTGTTGAAATTACAGGTTTAGAATTTTTTTTTAAACTTCTACTATAACTTTCTATGAAAGCTGTATTCCAGTTTAAAGCAAGTGTATCTTCGAGAGACTACAGGGACATTTCCATTTTTGTGTGACAACTGGAGATGTTGCATGGGAGGAATAAAAAAAGAACTATCCAGAGCTAGACATGGCCAAGCTGACGTTTATGATATTCACTCTGGCTCCAAAAAAAAAAAAAAAAAAATCTAAATAAATAAATAAATAAATAAATAAATAAATAAATATTCTACCAGCTGTTAGACGAGATAAATGCAATGAAAAAACAGTGAAATACAATTTTAACTTTATTAGGAAATGAATGCAAATATAAAAAGAATGTGAATGGATAATAAATAAAAGTTAAAGAATCTGCAATATTACAGATGTTTTTTTTTGTTTGTTTTTTTTTTTTTTTTGTCTGCAACTTTAAATTGTTTTAAAAGTCATATATAAAAATATAGAATTTTTAAAAGAGATATTTAGAGATGCCGGTTTGCAAATTTTTAACCTACTGTATAACGAATGGCCAAAGGCTCATGCCAAAATATGTCCAAAATAATTCTGTGTGAAAATTTGACATTTTCTTTCAGAATATACATGTGGGTTTGTTACACGGTGAACAAAACTGAAACACAGTGAACGTTCCTCTGTAAAAGAGTTACCAGCCTTCCATACTGAGCTGCCCAAGGCTATAAATACTCCTCTATCTCTCCTATTTTAATGTTTCTTTCTTTTCCTCATTACAATATACAATACACTCTTTAGGTCTGATCTACCCTGCAAAAACAAATATCAAAGCATATGAAAATATCTTGAAAATACGCAAATATGTCTTATTTATCTCATTTCTGATTACGAGATTGAACTGTATACAGTAGCTTGTTTGTAGATACATTTATGCAATATAAAGCTAGATGTTCTAGATGTTTTTATTTTTAATGCTTCAATTTTATATAATTATTTCTTTTTTAAATATCTGCCAATAATACAATAGTTTTTCAGGGTTGAAATGCACAGTGTAAACAAATGTTTAATAAATTCAATGTAATAGGAAATCTATATGCAAGATATTTTCACTTTTTGCAGTGGAATAATAAACAATAATGAATCCTAATGTTAAAATTAGACCATCATAGTAGCATAGCAGTCCATCAACTTTACTGGAGCTCTCATCTGTTCCTTCTCTAAACTTAAACCTACACACCTCTCTAGTCTAGGACTAGCTGACAGCAGCTCCTGGCTGAGAATAGGATCAGTGTGTCCTGCATGTCAGGATGCGATGAGTTGTTTGATCCAGGAAGAGAGTTTGGTGATGCGAGTGTAAACACCATAATAATCAGCTCGGCCGCAGCCACGGCCCCAGCTCACTACACCAGCCAAAAACCAGCGACCGGATGTCTCCTGACAAACCAGCGGCCCTCCAGAGTCGCCCTGTGGAGAGAGATGGAGAGCAAATTTGAGCAACGCTGGATTGGTATATCTGTATATTAAAATAAAGTGTATTTTTATAATCTTTCAACAATTATTAGTGCTACTTGGACTACATACTGTATTGTGGAGGAAAAACTTGAATGATTGAGAAAAAAAAAAGATAGAAGACAGAGGATGAGAGATAAAGAGAAGAGGCATCTTACTTGACATGCATCTTTTCCTCCACGCCGATAACCAGCACACAGCATTCTGGGAGTGATAATGTATCCGTAGGAACGGACACAAGCCTCCTCGCTGACCAGATGCACATCGACCTTCTGCAGGATGTCGCTTATGCCACCTGGGGGATTATATATTAAATAATCATTAATGAATAATAAAGATCAAATAAATTATATACAATATAAAAAAGGAAACATTATACTCATTAAAAAAAGGTGTGTGGTACAAATTGTGTAGTGTGTATTTTTGGTTATGCAATTTTAAAGTATTGTTTCATTATAAAGTGGTGAACAAATGAATATCACATTGACATGAATATGAAATCAAATGAATCTTAGCTAAAATGAATCTCAGATCAAATGACTCTCAGATAAAATGAATCTCAGTTCAAATGACTCGGTTCAAATGAATCTTAGCTAAAATGAATCTCAGATCAAATGACTCTCAGATAAAATGAATCTCAGTTCAAATGACTCGGTTCAAATGAATCTTAGCTAAAATGAATCTCAGATCAAATGACTCTCAGATAAAATGAATCTCAGTTCAAATGACTCGGTTCAAATGAATCTTAGCTAAAATGAATCTCAGACCAAATTACTCTCGGATAAAATGAAATGAAACTCAATTCAAATGAAATGAATATGAAAAAATGAAACTCAGTTCAAATGACTCAGTTCAAATGAATCATAGCTTACATTAATCTCGTCTCAAATGAAACTCATATCAAATGCATGTCAGATTCAAATAACCTTGGTGTTATTTTTTATGGTAAAAGTGGAGTATATCAAAGTTAATTAACATTTATTATTTAAGTTCAATTATCTCTAAATTTGGGGTCAGCTTTGTGATTTCTTCTACCAATTTCTCTAAATGTCAGTGTATATACAGTATGCATGTCCTCACCTCCTTCTCTGAGCGCCCCCCAGCCCGTGACCCAGCAGAGCAGACCGGGCTCCAGCTGGTGTGTGGGTTCGGGCAGACAGGCGGGCAGTGCCAGTGTGCCTGCTGAGATGGGTCTCTCAAGCCTAAGCAGTGCCAGGTCGTAGTCGTGGATCTCATCATCGTAGTACTGGTGCAGGTGGATGTGGGTCACACGAAGAGCTTCCTCAGTCTGAGTGGAGGTACGTAGACGCAGCTTACCTACATACACCGTCCATACGGAAGGCGAGTACAGACTAAAAGAGCAGAAGAAAGCATCTTTGTTATCTTCATACCTAGTAAAATTGTCTCCTTTCATAGCCTTTAAGAACTGAGTGTGTGAGTATTGTATAGTGACATTTTATATAAGTACAGTACATACAAACTTAAATATCTTTAAGCGATATACAGTAAGAAGCTGGCTGACAGTAAATATATTCTGTTTTGTCTTTCACTATATTTTTAATATTAATATTTTAGCATTAGTGTTCATCACACAGCATGCTTTAATCACCGATCATCGTTGAAGCAATGTGCAGCAGACACCACCCACTGAGGGGAGATTAACACGCCACCACAGATATGCTGTCCATTTATCTGCAAGCTGGCCTGCCATGGCCACTCCCCCTCTGTCGCATTGACTCCTCCCACCACTCGAGTACTGAACTGACGCAGACCGCAATCTGTAGGAATATGTGTGTGAATGTGTGTTTCTGTATGGTGAGTACTATTTGGAAAATGCAGGAAGTTGTTGAAGCATTTCTAAACTGTATATATATATATATGTGATTTTTTTTTTTTTTTTTTTTTTTTTTAGAGATTCTGGATTTCTGTGACAGAATGGTGTTTTTTTTTATAGTCTCACCACAATATTTCTCATCAGAACCATCAGGACAGTCGCTGATAAAATCACAAGCAGGGTTCTGCTTCTTCAAACAGGTTCCATCAGCGCACATGTAAGTCTTATCAGTACAAGGAACTCCTAGACATACACACAAGTACAGTACATAGCAAGGTATAATATTCATCAGCGAGCTTTCCTCTGTATTTGCGTTTTCCTAAATATTCATTTCACTTTATGTAGACATGGTGTGTGTTTTGTGCATCATACCTATTGTGCAGTTCACTTCATCGCTCCCATCAGTGCAGTCCTGATGTTGGTCACACAACTTGTAGTAGTCTACACACTGACTGTCCCTGAGACAGCGGTATTGAGCAATACACACTGTCACACACACAAACGTATGCATCATGTTAATTCAAGACGATGAGCAGCAATATTGTTAAACCTAAAATACAATTAAGATTCTGTATTGAATCGCTGAAAAACCATTATATGCTGGTAATTTTAGTAATTCTGCATAGATTTCATCTGTGAAATTCTAATTCTTAATCAGACACGTCATCCCCATAGCTAAAGTACAGACATAAACCGATTTTTTGTTATAGGGAACTTTTATCACAGTAATTGCACTCTTACCACAGTTTCTCTCATCCAGACCATTAGGACAGTCTGAGATCCCATCACATGCAGACACACACAGGCCATTGACACTGCACAGGAACTGTCCAGGACAGGCTGAACACACACACCAACAATACCATAACAATCAGGTATGTCACAGATATGTCTACTGCACCATGTCTCAGTGTGTTCAGATGTGTGTGTGTGTGTGTGTGTGTGTGTGTGTGTGTGTGAGAACTAACGATCTGTTTGGTTGAAGATGCTGTAATGGACTTGGAGGCCAGGCCCTGTGAGTGACACCTCTGACGTCATGGAAACGGTGGTGGTGGAGGAGTGGAGGTAAAGTCGCTCAGCGTACGGCTGCAGAGCCCTGGTACCACACATTCTGTACACACAACACACGTCACTTAAACATTACCAAATTTCACTCATTCACATAGACTTCCATTCACTGTATTATCATTTGAACAAATTTAGGACACAATCACTGTTAAAAACATTTATTGTATATATTGTCACACGGACATACAGGACACAAATACGTGCTTACATGCATGTTTATTTGGATAAGTTCATTCAACACTGGTAATTAGAACAATGGACAATATTTAAAATCAGAAATAAACAGCATTAGAGTTCAGACAGGGCAAGGACAAAAGATGAACTGAGATAAACAGACAAATAATGCACAGGAAACAAGCAAAACGTGACGCTAATTAATGATCAGTCCAAAAGAGAAACTACAAAAGGAAGCAATGACCATATAAGGAAAGGAACGGTAGTGCGCAGATTATGGTTTATGCTTAGGTAAATGTTTTAATGCGATTTACAGAACATAAGAAATATTGCAAGAAGTACAAAATGTTTAACATTATACGAATATGTATACAAACATTCAAGATTAATATTAGACTTCTATTTAAATGTGTTTGTATTTATGCCCAGTGAGCAAGCCTGAGGTGACTGGTGCGACTGTGGCAAGGAAAAACTCAGATTAGAAGAAAGAGGAAGAAACCTTTAGAGGAACCAGTCTCAAAAGGGAACCTCATCCTTATTTGGGTGACACTGGAGGGTGTGATTAGTAAATGTCAGTGCTGAATCTACACCAGTTGACACACTGAAGTCTATACGCCACCTGTCCTTTCCTTATATGGTCGTTGTTTCCTGTTCTGGTTACTTGCCATAATAATAAATTAGGGCTATATGTTGTTTGTTTCCATATAATTAAAAGCAAGTAGGGGGCACGGTGGCTTAGTGGTTAGCACGTTCGCCTCACACCTCCAGGGTTGGGGGTTCGATTCCCGCCTCTTGATGCCCGATGACACCTGAGATAGGCACAGGCTCACTGTGACCCGAGGTAGTTCGGATAAGCATTAGAAAATGAGTGAGTGAGTAAAAGCAAGCATGATATGTCAAATGAAACTGAATAACACATTTTTTTTTTTTTTTTAATGTTCAAATCTGAGGAAATTCTTGTGTAACGTTTAAAAACACTTCTACAACACTGATGCAACCTTTGTAGTTGTAAGATGTTAAACACATTTACATTTTATTTTGTATAATTGGGAACATAGCTGGGCCTTATTTATGTAATTTGGAAAGAAACTAGGGCAGATTCTAATGGAAGAAATAATAAACCAATGAATCTTTGATGGTTTATGCTCTAATTATTCAGGATACGAATTCATTTTGATTAATTGAAAATATAGTTACGGGCACATTCCCGGTGACCGTGCATGACCGTGCATGACCGTGCACAAGCTCATGATGAATTTGATATAATGCAGGATGTGAATTTTATGTTTCTTTTTTTTTTTCTTTTTTTTTTTTTACAAGAATGTATTAAACACGTTCCTGACGTATTAAAGATTAAAGCTCACCTGCGGTTCTGAATGAGCCACTGGCCTTGTGTGCAGTTGTGGTTGTAACTGGCTCGACTCAGCTCATAACCCTCAAACTCCAGGGTCAGTCCATAATTCGATGAGGGTATCTACACACAGAGATTTTGGATTTTAATGGAATTTTTAATGGAATTTTTTTTTATTGAAAATACTGAGCATGAAAGTGTTTTCAATTTCCAACATTCACTCATTCATCTATCATCCAAGGTTCCTGAAAGCTAGGCTAATCACTTTGTGACTCACAGTGAACTGCCAGGTGCAGTTAGTATTAGGTGGATAGTAGCTGGGGTAGAACGGGGTCCGTAGGTTCCCCTGAACTCCTTCCATTCTTTCCAAGTTGATATCGTAGGAGCAATCTACAAAAAAAAAAAAAAAGTCAACTCTGGTCCAAGGCCTTTTTTTTTTTCAGTCCAAAATCTGATCTAGTTTAAAAATGGATAAACCAGATCCATCCAAAAGATGAATTATATCTGAACTATAAAATTTACATTAAGTCATTAAACGACATACTCTTTTTAGGCCAGGCCTGAGCAGAGAGGGAGAACGGGTCTTTATAGTTGTATTGGCCCTGTTTCCACACCACTGTCATCCAATCAGCAGAGGATAAAACCTGCACCACCTGCTCATGCCTGCTACAGCCATATAGACTGAGATAAAAGGGATATTTGAAGGAAGAATTGAAGGAAGGATGGGGAAAAGAATGGGAAAAGAAGAATAGAATGAAGAAATGTATTAGCAGGGTTTTCTTTTAGCAAAGATTGAGGATTCATATACGTACTTAATAGAGAAAATATATTCCAACAAAATTCACTCATCCCTGTTAACTTATTGCTCTCATTTACCCCAATAAAGAATCCACTTCACACACTGAACTTTATTTCTTTATTTTCAATTATATTTGGATTTCAACAAAGTTCCCTCTGCAATGCAACATGCTATTAGTGTAGATGTTAGTTAATCAGATATTGTGTATTCGCTTATTCTAAATTACTCAAACCTGTAACTTTAACATCAAAATTAACCTTGTAAAAATGAGATGTTGTTGCTTGAGATGGGTTAATGCTTTTTTTTTTTTTTGGAATAGCTAAACCAGTAGCCCGCCTTGTGTGTGTGGAGTTTGCATGTTCTCCCCGTGCCTCGGGGGTTTCCTCCGGGTACTCCGGTTTCCTCCCCCGGTCCAAAGACATGCATGGTAGGTTGATTGGCATCTCTGGAAAATTGTCCATAGTGTGTGATAGCGTGAGTTAATGAGAATGTGTGTGTGCCCTGCGATGGGTTGGCACTCCGTCCAGGGTGTAACCTGCCTTGATGCCCGATGACGCCTGAGATAGGCACAGGCTCCCCGTGACCCGAGAAGTTCGGATAAGCGGTAGAAAATAAGTGAGTGAGCGCGAGTAAACCAGTAGCAGCACAATTGTGGACTCACTCATATGACACACTGTTAGCTATGGCAATGCATAAAAGAGATTTGTATAGCAAGGACCACCTTGATGTGGTTCTCATCTAATCACTTACATTGATATCACTCCATTTTCTATATTACATACCGTACACAGAGGAAACATGTAAACTCCATGCACACAGGAGCTGGGAATCATACCTTGAGTGTTAATATAGTTCCTACTGTAATTTATTAGTATATTAGTGTGTTGTTCATAAACACAAAACCATTCAGAAATGAATGAAACTCACGAGGTGATGAGTGAGGAGTCAGCCGGGGTGATCGAGTCATAGATAGCCAGCCGGTCTCGACACTCAGGTAGCAGCCACTCCACCCTCAGCTCTAACTGGGAGCCCTCAGGGGCTTTCAGGTGCCATAGACAGGACGAGCGCTGGGTATTCGGTCCCTTCAGAACAACAGGAATGCTGTCAGTCACCGACTGATACCGGTAGCAATCTGAGGCACAGAGGAAACAGAATAAGTATAAATCAAACCACTGAATCAAATCACTCCAATAAAGTGGAAGTGAATTGAAACAGAGAGCTGGATAGGGTAATTATGAAATGTAAATAAGAGAAGAGATACAGTATGTGGAAATGGAAACTCAAGAAGATAGAAATAGATTTAAAAAAAATGCTCATGGAAACAGCATTACAGGCAGGTACAGTACACATAAATCCCCAGGCAGGCTTAAGTGAAAAAAAAAACAACACAGAGAGAGTGGATATGCTCAAGCACTGCTCTTTGTTCATATTAGATCAGACATGCGTAAAAATAAAAGGCAGAAAATAAAATTGAAAATGTCATACCAAATGAGGCTTGCAAAAAATCTATAACTTTGGGCTGGGTTTCTGTAAAAAAAAAAAGCAAAACAAATGAAAATCAACAAAACGCAACATAAAAAAAAACAGGCTTTGACATATGAGTGGAAATAAAAAAGCAGTGCTGCAATGGAGATTGTGGTGGAGTTTGCAGTGTTTTTACACTATTACCTGATAAGGAGAATGAGGACAGAAGAAGCAGATATCCCTCTGAGTTAACTGTATCCTTATCACCTGTCTCTCTAATGCTCTGCATGATTCCCAGTAAGCTCTCGTTGACCTTCTGCATGGTGACCTTCCCAACATGACTCTCAGGGAGGGAAAGGATGAGCCAGAAGTGTGCTACAACATTGCCCTCACTGTGGAAACACCATTTTACCAATGTCAAGAACGTGTTCATCAATGATAATGTGTTGAAAATTTAAGAAATGTGTAATTCATTCTTACCTAAAACCAAACACGGTCGCAGATTTGAAATAGCGTAACACATTTGAGGACTTCACAAGCTTCTCAAGCTGCAAGAATTAATGAGATATAATACTATTATATTTATTATTTACATCTAGAATATTGGACTAAGGGGCATGGTGGCTTAGTGGTTAGCACGTTCGCCTCACACCTCCAGGGTCGGGGTTCGATTCCCGCCTCCACCTTGTGTGTGTGGAGTTTGCATGTTCTCCCCGTGCCTCGGGGGTTTCCTCCGGGTACTCCGGTTTCCTCCCCCAGTCCAAAGACATGCATGGTAGGTTGATTGGCATCTCTGGAAAATTGTCCCTAGTGTGTGATTGAATGAGTGTGTGTGTGTGCCCTGCGATGGGTTGGCACTCCGTCCAGGGTGTATCCTGCCTTGATGCCCGATGACGCCTGAGATAGGCACAGGCTCCCCGTGACCTGAGGTAGTTCGGATAAGCGGTAGAAAATGAATGAATGAATGAATGAATGAATGAATATTGGACTATTGAGTAGAAATAAGCGAATAAGGCTAATCCCATAGTTAGTGGACGCTCTGTATAAACTTCGATATGTTAAAGTTTTCCATTTTTATTATCCAATTTCTAGAGAAACGAACTTGTTCTGTAGAGTCTTCACAATATTGAACTATAAATGGATTAAAAATTGTTTAATAAGACACTTGACATTATTGGAAAAATAATCAGTGACTGGCCACATCACACCACCCCATATTGGATTTTATTTTAACAGCATGACCTGTAATGTTTTATTCATTCATTCATTCATTCATTCATTCATTTTCTATGCTTATCTGAACTATTCTCGGGTCACGGGGAGCCTGTGCCCCGTGACCCGATGTGATCTCAGGCGTCATTGGGCATCAAGGCAGGATACACCCTGTATGGAGTGCCAACCCATCGCAGGGCACACACACACTCTCGTTCACTCACGCACTCACACACTACAGACAATTTTCCAGAGATGCCAATCAACCTACCATACATGTCTTTGGACCGGGGGAGGAAACCGGAATACCCGGAAGAAACCCCCGAGGCACGGGGAGAACATGCAAACTCCACACACACAAGGTGGAGGCGGGAATCGAACCCCCAACCCTGGAGGTGTGAGGCAACCGTGTTAACCACTAAGCCACCGTGCCCCCCTGTAATGTTTTATTTCTTTCTTAATTGTGAGGATGAGTGGAATATCAATTTCAAACCTTAGATTTTCCACCAATGGGATACAAATCATCTGATATCTTTAGCACATTTGGATGTTGCAATCTCTTGAAAAAAGAAAACTATACCTGGCAACTATAATTTTAATTAGAAACATAAATAAACTTGTAAACGAATTGATCAAAGACAAAGAGAACCAAAAATGCTTAATCGGGTGAAGGATGGAAGTGGAACTGTTCGTTTTTGTTACAAAAGTAATGATCAGTGATCACTGACCATAAACCGTTCCTCTAGATCTATCTTCTTTCTAGGATACAGGACCTTCTTGATCAGTTCTAATGAAAAAGGGTTGGAACTGAAAGCTGTAGTAATGTCTTAGATTCTGCTATGAAAGTCATATGTGGTATGAGGAGGATGTTGTAGCTCAGTGGTTAAGGTGTTGGACTACGGATCGGAAGGTTATGAGTTTGAATCCCAGGTCCACCAATCTGCCACCTAATCAAGGCCCTTAATCCTCAATTGCTCAGTTGTGTAAATTGAAGTAAATCTGGATAAGGGTGTCTGCTAAATGCTGTAAATGTAAATAAAAGTTGTTTCTGACCATGGCCTCCACGGAGCGTGCTTCCTCCCGGAAAGCTCGACTGGTGTGGGAAGAGAGAGCGGTGGAAAAGTTCCTGTTCAGGATAGAGATCTGGCCTATATACTGCTGCTCCACCTGTACTTCTAAGACCCACACTCTGTACTCTAAACAGAAAGAAGGAACATCTTTATAGCAAAAATTAATGATTTAATTAAACTTTGTTAAAATATGTTAGATTGTAAAACCGGCTGGATTCCATTTATTAGTCCATTGATCTAGTGAAATAATGTAGTGCTTTTTTTTCCACCTATACCTAAAAAATACCAGGCCAGGGCTGAACCTCCAGCCAGGATCAGAAGAATGAAGATGATGATCAGGGCAATAGCTCGCCGTGAGGCCACCTTATACGTCAATGTTGGCGCGTTATCAGAGCCTACCTGTAAATAGTTGAATAACATATTACAGCACAGATCTGGCCTAGTTTTTTATACAATGATTAAAAAAATGTAATAGAAAGTTGACCACAATCAAATAAACCAAAAGGAAGGATCATCAACCTTTTGAACAGTTTTTTTTTATGTGTATTTAAATTGTATTGCTTTGTTTTGTGCTTTGTGTTGTTTTTTGATGTTTAATGTCTGTACTGTATGGACGTTGCACCGTTTGACCTGTGAGACACGACATCTCGTTCCACTGCATGTCTCAACATGTAGCGAAATGACAAATAAAGAAACATGAACTTGAACTTCACTGGTTTGAAAAGTTAACATGTCTGAAACAGCTATGATTTGAATTAAGTTTTTAGTTCAGTTTAGCCTACTAAAACATTTACAAACAACTTTGACGCCCTTTGGAGACATTTGGGGAGAAGTGATGAGAGCCATGCAAGCTTTACGGTTTTGGGAATTTGGCTCCACCTACTTAGCTCCACCCATTACCAGGTTAAAATACTGAGCTATTTGAGTCAGTTTAGTAATTGTATTCTTTAACAGTGGTATGGATTATATGCACAAAAATTCAGAAAACTATCTATCTATCTATCTATCTATCTATCTATCTATCTATCTATCTATCTATCTATCTATCTATCTAAAACATTCCTATTACACACAACTTTGAGACCTTTTGAAGAGATTTGAAGAGAAGTGAGGAGAGCCAATCAGAATGCAGCCTTCAGCCTTTTGTAAATTTGCACCTGTTTATTGGCTTTGCTAGTGGTAGGGTTTATATGTACAGGTTTGCAGCCAATCAGTATTCAACCAAGCATTCTGAAGCTAGTGGCCAGAAAAGCGCACAAAAGATGCGTCTGCTTTGGAACTGAAACATGAATAACATGAGGATTGTTCTCATAAAACACAACCACAGTTGTAGATTATGAAACATTAGAAAATGACAGTTTTGTTTACAGGTGACATTTTACAGGAAACCAAAACCAAAATAACCTAAATCTGAGTAATCAAACTCCTCAAGATAAAGTAGATTGAGGTGTAAAGATGAATTCCATGTTTATGTAAAGACGAGAATGCTGTGTGTGTCAAAGCCTGTTCCTAAAAAAATATTTCACAGCTTCATCGAGCATACTAAAGGATTATTATCAGGCGTGATAGATTAGAGTAAGATCTGTAGCCACACATAGGGACAAAACACTGGATTGCCATTTTAGAAGTAGTTTCAATATCCTGATTCATCATCAATATGGATCACATTGAAACACACGGATCATCACAATCACAGGAGATGATTTCTCGAGAGCTTTTATTCGTGTGATTTTATTTTATGTCGCTCAGAAGCTACATTATCAGGCTGCTAAAATATTACGGTTACTTATCTCTCAGGTGTCTGTGCTAAACACTGACTTTAAATAAATTTTAAACCCCATTATGCATATATTTTAATGCTGGTATAAAGCGCTTACTTGCAAGGCAGGACAAGCCACCTTTCCATTTCCATACTCCACACAGTACACCGAGTTCTCTGTATTCTTGTGCTCCATAATACTACAAGACTGATACGTCTGCTTGATGCATTTCCAAACTAAAAAAACAACAATAGTCACTCAATCCTTTCCAACAAGTGTGTTGCTGTGAAAAAAAAAAAAAAAGATATCACTCCAGATATCACTCCAATTATTCCCCATGCTTCAGTGCCACCTGCGCCCAGACATTTGAGCAGGCCTAATGACCCCAGAGCACCAGAAAAGCAGCTCCGGTTTCCCTTTTATTTACAAATCCAAAGTTTGCCATGAATCAATATCCTCTTGTTGCTCTTAAACTGTCCTGGTTGCTGATTTGCCCCTGTCCCTGTTTTGCATTTGATCTAAATACTGGACAAAAACACTAACAGCAATCACACAGCAAAAACACTAGCAAATCTGAATGAGTGTTAATGCAGAGAGTGTTAAATACATGCATGGTACATGGACACAGTAGCTAGGAAACGTATTCTTTGCAGCCTATAGGGACCTTCGTTTATACCCTAGGCTGCTAGTGCCTAAGCAGTCATAGTGATATGATGTGTTGTGGTTGGATAATAAAGCCAATTATTTGACATTTTGCTAGCACAAACATATAAATTGTTGTTATCCGTAAATGAAATCCATTTGTTTCTGATATTTAATATTTGAAATATAATTGATAAAATACAATTTATAATTTAGTTAATACATTTCTATATAATTTAGAAAATCACTAGCTTCCCGTTTGCTGGTTAGTTGTTACCTTACTGTATATTTGTTCTTCTCTTCTTCTCTCTTTCTTTCCAGTTTTTCTGGAAACGTTCTTCTATTTAGAAGGTTTTTTTCTTCAATTTTTTTCATTTATGTGACCATGGACAGAACAAACATGTCACTGCAGTTGTATTTCACTGGCATTTAAACAAAAATTAAACAAGCATTACTTTAAATAAATTCATAGTTGTTGTTTTTTTCATGTCTTGTTGGTTTGATATATTTTATACAAACAAATTGGAATTTTGTGCACTTAGAGGTTAGTAGTCATTGTCATGCCTTGCTGTAGAGGGAGAGAGAAAGAGAGAGAGAGAGAGAGAGAGAGAGAGAGAGAGAGAGAGAGAGAGAGAGAGAGTTTTACATTAGACCATTTTTGTCTTGTGAATGATTCATATTTATTCAAATATACCTCAAATATGGCTTGCATTCTAAACACATTTTACTCATTTGTTCTATAACTAGTATACAGTACATGTACATTTTAAGTATTTACATTTATAAGTGTGTCTCTGGCACACACTTGAAATAAGCTAAGCTTTTTCTGTGAGAAAATATTCCTACAGGCGTCTCTGATGATTACCATGAACTCTGTAGTTTAATGCTGACTCAAAGCTTTACTCATTATACAGCATTCAGGGATATCTATAGATATATAATGTTCCATTATGTTTCAAAATATTAATCAATATACCTTCAAAATTTACAACAGGATGTTAAAAGTATGGATTACCGAAAAACATGATATATAGTGCGTGAGAAAGAATTATTTGGTAGACCACACTGTCATGTGACTCCCAGGTTCATGTGTTGATCTCTTTGAATTAGGGCAACCACAAACTCTCATTATTGTGCTGTGGAAAATGACTGTGTTGCAATGCAAGAGACTCTGCTGGCTGTATATATCCATGATGCTCCATAATGCTCTTGGAAAGGGGTTTAATATGAATTGTACAGCTTTACAGCCATTGTTGTATGTCCTTGTGATCAAATGGTAAATAAACTAGTTATAGATGTAAATAAACTGATTTTCTTCTGATGATGTATGCCATCTGGTGGTTGGTGAAAATAATAAAATGACTTTCAATTCATAGCAGATATGTATATATATATATATGTATGTATAGGTTGAAATGACAGATCTGTAGAGTTTGTGGTAAATGTGAAAGACTAGTAATGAGTTGATGCACATGATTGAGATTTTCTCATGTTTCTCAGGGTTTTCTTTGCATGGAGGGATCTAGCTTTTTTCTGTGGTTTGTACACAGTACATTTGATTGAATGGTTTTAAGCAACAATAAGCAACAATTTACACTGCTAGATTGCATGTTTTAGGGATTACTCACATCCTCATTGGTTTTTCTTTCTTCCTTACTCCTATCCAAACTAAGACTAAGTTTCTCTTTCCTCAAACTTCTCTTTACCCAAACAAATCACATGCTAGTTCACTGTGCGTAGAGAAATTACCTTATGAGAAGGCTTTTCCATGTTCCCTATAGCAGAATGCCCAGGATTACGAACGATAATACAGTACAAAAAGAGTTACTTCAACAATGGAACACTGTAAATTTGGACTATTTAGATTTGGAAAGAGGACATGACTACAGGTTAGTGAATTTTGAGATTTGAATTTTGAATGTCAGGTTATTTGAAGGAAAAAAATGATAATATTTAAAAAAAAAAAAAAAAAGTGTTGTCTTTACAATGAAACAGTTTAACTAAAAAGCAGTAAAGAAAAGTTCAACTTATTATTAAATGGAACTTTTAAAAAAAAGCCTTTGCAGTTCATAAAATCTCCACATGAAGCTGGTTGAGAAGCTTCCAAGAAAGTGCAAATCTTAATCAGAAATATTATTAAGAATTGAAAAATCTAAAATCAAATTTTAGATAATCTGACACTTATTAGCCACAGCATATTTTAATATCTCTTAATTCGCAGTGTAAATATCATTATTAATTTAAAAAAATACAAAAAAAAAAAAAAACATTTTATTGCTTTACAATTTCATTTATATGGATTATAAAACAATATTACTAATATTATGTCAGTGTTTAAGAAGAAAAATTCAACACCAAGTGAGTTCTTTAAAAAATGAGCAAAAATGTAAATCTTTGTAGCTTTCATGTTGCTACGGTCCAAAATATTACTTGTATGTGTGTTGAAAGGAAGTCGGGGGCATGAGGTGTGACAAAGGAACAACAGATATAGAGTCAGAGATAAATGTGAAGGTGATGATAACTCAAATAAACAACAGTGCTGTGGTTTCTAAAATCAGCTATCAGGCTCATGTTAGTATGTCCAATAGCTATAACTGCTATTTGTGATGGCTTAAGTGTAGCTCCTGAAAACAATTGTTTTATTGCTGATACAGTACCACTTAGAAACAAGTCCATTTTTTTTTTCTCTAGTCTTTGGTGCATATAGAAAAGATATTCGTTCTTCCTTGCTTTATTAGGTTATATAGAAAAAAGTAATTGTTTAGACCAACTGGAAAGAATTGCATTAAGACACAGATCTGGGGAAGTGAACTGAAATATTTCCAGCGCAATACAATGTCAATGTATGTATGGGGAAGGCGGAAACTATTACAACAATATCTGCAAAATGCATCAGTGAGGTTTTTGTGGTAAAATAGATAACTTGAACAATTATGTCCCACAGTGAAGTTATTAGGGCAAAGTTTCACAGTCCAGCATGACCATGACTTTAAACACACAACAAAGTCAATCCAGTGCAATGCTTCAGAACAAGTCTATGACCATATCTGACAATAGCATGACCATGACTTTAAACACACAACAAAGTCAATCCAGTGCAATGCTTCAGAACAAGTCTATGACCATATCTGACAATAGCATGACCATGACTTTAAACACACAACAAAGTCAATCCAGTGCAATGCTTCAGAACAAGTCTATGACCATATCTGACAATAGTCATACAGCATGGTGATGTTTTCATCCAACCTGATTAAGCACTAATGAGTTTTTGACCTATTTTAGACATCCTATGTATATTTTGTGTGATGTTAATATCATATCACAGCCTCAGGGTGACTGGTTATCTCCGATGTCCCTGTACAATGAGCAGGTATTTAGCTCATTTATTGTGTGATTTCAAAAACAGTGGATAATTATAGTCGACAATTACATATTTAATCAGGAAGCTTGCTGTGCAACAATAGGCTCACTTTTAGCTTCATTTTTTACTAGTTTATTAAATAAAACTGTGTAAACAAATAACGGCTTTGTCAGGTTAGTCTTTGATTACAAAATGACCGTGACCATGCAATACTTGATAGCTGAATACTTGAAGCAAAGGGAATAGTGATAAAAAAAAGTGCTTGAGGAATCAATAAGGATTTAGGATTTATAGAGAATAAAGCTTTGTAGAGGTTTGCAGTGTATTAAAAATGCAAAGCCATATTATCTCACATAATACACAAAGAGGTTGAGCTTTAGATCTTTCCTGAAAGGTTAGAGATATGAGGCTGCACTGAGAGATAAGAAGCTGATTCCACCACTGATGAGCTGGGATATGCTTTACATGAATGCTTATATCACAGAGAAGGATGCCAATCAAGCTGCGGTTAAAGACCTGATCTGGTGTGTGGGTATGAGTTTCTGGCTCAAGACGTGTACAGTAGATGATATGCTGACTGGCTGCCGTTAATGTGAAATGAGTCACAGTACAGACTTTTAGGAAGTTATAAACCAGGTGAGAAGTAGTGTTCTGAATGCTCGGCAGAACATAGAGGTTCTGGAGTCAGGAACGGATTTATTTATATTATGGAAAGTCTCTTGTAAATTGCATGCAAATTGTTCCACCTTTTTGTTGGCCGTTTCACTTCCCTAAACAATATTTAAACAACCTTATATTTATATATATATGAAAATGGCAATTCTATTTTGGAAATATGCAAATTAAAAAAAGAAAATATTGTAATGGAAAATCTCCATTATTATGTGGGGATTTTGTTTCAGTACATCACTGAATCGGGGAAGTGACTCCATCAGGTAGGCCGCCCAAACGTCATCCGGTTTCCACAGAACGAGAAGTGAAGCATGGTTTCAAGAAAAAAAAACCTTGTTCAAAGAAACCAGAGCGTTTTATCTCAGAAAGTCAGTGACAGGCCTTTGTTGTGGTTATTCTTTTTTGGTTTAGTGCTATCAGGTAAGACATTAGAGTAAATGTCATCTATTTGATTGAACTGAAATGTTTTGTTAATAATTTTGTTAATTTTTTTTTCTAATGGTTGAATATTTTGCTGTTTTTTCTTATTAGCTGATATCTTGTGTGCTCTTGGGTTCTTTGTGTGTTAGATAGGTGAGAAGATTAATGACTAATAGCAGAAAGAAGTGTAGCGGAAAAGGCACTGCAGTAGGGTGAGAGAGAGAGAGAGAGAGAGAGAGAGAGTGTGTGTGTGTGTGTGTGTGTGTGTGTGTGTGTGTGTGTGTGTATGCGCTTGTGTGTGCTTGTGTGTGTGCTCTTGTGGTTTCTGTAGTTTGATGTTATTAGGTAAATAGACCAGCAGAACTGGAGCATTTAGTATTTATGGAACATATGGGGTCTAAACTCCAGTACAAGGTTTTACTGAACCAAGCAGGAAAACCAAAAAGAAAAAAGAAAAAAGAAGTTGACACATAGACAAACTCGTAACAGGATAAATATCTGAAAAGTATGTACAAAAAAGCAAGTAAGATTTCACAACAATTCAACTGGGGATTGTACTGATTAGGAACACATGGTTGTGCTTAAAACACAATGAGTCATGTTATAGATCATATGATTGGGATTGATTGGTGCTTTCATGTTTGACTAAAGTTTTTGGCTAACAGAGAAATGGGAACTGAGCAATCGAGTTCTTATACATTTACGGAATTTGGCAGACACCCTTATCCATAGCGGCTTATGTTTATTTCATTTATACAGCTGAGCACTTAAGGGTTGAGGGCCTTGCCCAGGGGCCCAGGAAAGGTGTACCTGGGATTTGAACTCATGACCTTCTTTGCAGCAGTCCAACACCTTAACCAAAGAGCTACCACTATATAGTTTGTCACACATTTATCCTCTGTGATTTCATATATTTCATTCAACCAAAAACTGAAATGTTTCCTCAATAATCATTAATAAAATGTTTTTACAGCTTCCAGGGCCTGTGCTATAAAATTCTATAAAATCTGGAGACTTCTTCCTCAAATGTTAAGCCTTTTACAACCCATACACTGTTAATTTAGCAAACATTTTCAATCAGTACAAATAAATATATTATTTTATCTCCAGTAACAAGTCTTACTGTATATAAAATGGGTCAGAATACTGTTGGAATTTTCCCTCTGTTGGAAAAACCTTACACAGAATTTTAATGGGTGAAGTTACCCCTTCAAATTGGGGCATCTCAGAGAGCAGAAATGAGTTTGATATCAATATTTGCTTTGAAGATGAAGCATTTCTATAAATGGAAACCATTTGGAGTATCTATGGACCTATTCTATGAATATATTGCCCCTAGTAGTCTAGGTAAAAACAGAAATACAACATTTGCTTGTTATTCATCTAAGATTAATTGAAGAGTCCTCCAGACATGTCTCTGTGAATTAGTTTTTGCAACATGAGAGCAAGTTAATATAAATGTAAAAAATTCATTTTCAAATTTGGTTTGAAAATTAATCACCTTATTATCAATCATGTTATCATATTATCAAACTGGTGCTTTCCACTAGGTTGTTTCACTTCCCAGTAAAAAAAAAAAAAACAACAGATCTTCTCATGCTTCTGTTGTCATGATGAATGTTTAAAAACTAAAAAAAACATAAAAAATACATTACTGTATTGATGTAATGCCTAGAAATTTCCACCCAGACCTTTTTAGCTTTCTAACCGATTTCTTCTCTCATCTGACATAAAATACAGTATATAACACTAGCCTCTTTTTCTCTGTGAGCTGCAAATTGAAGCAATGACATTATCTTTGTGAGAACACCAATAGTTGATCTTTGGATGTGAAGATTAAGAATTTCTGTGTCTGAAAGTCTTGTGGGTCAACAAGAAGTTGTTCAGTATTTTCTTTCAGTTTGTAGGACAGTAAATACTGAGAAAGCTGAGTACTTCATGTTCATATGAGAAGTTTAAAACTTTTGTGTATTGCACTGATAATCGAATCGCATCATATATATATATATATATATATATATATATATATATATATATATATATATATATATATTTATATATATATATATATGTACACACACACACACACACACACAGAGTATATATATGTATATATGTATATGTATATATATATATATATATATATATATATATATATATATATATATATATATATATATATATAGTTGGAAAATATATTTCACAATCATTTTGGATTACATTCAACATAATATGGACTATGATTATGACCTGATTAGGATCATGTTTAACAATTGTTTGCTTATAAACCCAACGTTTCTGAATTTTTACATCTTTTATCAATCATGCTGTCGGAATAGTGGCGCCATTCTATCCACTGAAACTCTGGAATACTCACAATACTCAGAAAAGTATACCATCATATGAATATAAACACTGTCATATGAATATTCATAAAAGTATAATAATAAAATACGTATTATTAGCATCACCATAATTTAATTAGTACTTAAACATTATAATATGACAGTTATTTATATGCAAAGACGTTACCTCAATAAATCTTGACAATCTTGTCACAATGTTAAATCATATTTCAACATCATATATGTAATGTACTTCTTGTGTGTTTAACAGCATATTACATCATGCAGCTCACTCTTGCTAACCTTAACTGAGTCCTTGAATGCACAAGAACTTACAAGAATGTTTCATAACACTTTAAGACTTATCATTGAAATATTCTTGTAAGTTCTTGTGCATTCAAGGACTCAGTTAAGGTTAGCAAGAGTGAGCTGCAAATTACATCATGCAGCTCACTCTTGCTACCCTTAACTGAGTCCTTGAATGCACAAGAACTTACAAGAATATTTCAATGATAAGTCTTAAAGTGTTATGAAACATTCTTGTGCATCAGAAGATTTGACCAGAATTAGTACTACGGAATGAAAAGGAACGGAAAGTCAGATAAAAGATAAAGTCATTCCACCAATCTGAAAACTAATATCTTTTCTCACTCTAAGATAATAATCAGCCTTTTCAAACCTTTTCTTCTAAAGATGTCAGATAAGTTCTTTGAATTTAACACTTCACAGTTGTGAAAACACAGTAAGCTCAACATCCTGTTACAGATTAAAAGTTATGAGGTATGAAGGAGGTAACGATTAGATGAATCTGGGGCAAAGGAACACTGGGCACAAATTACTTGCCATGCCACCACTGGGAATCACAGTCATTCATACCTCAGGGTGTACAGTAGTAACCAATCCACTTTTTTAAAATAATTTTGAGAAGTGGAATGAACAGAGATCTTTCCCACCCATGTAGTTCTATCTACTACTATGCTTCAACAGAAACCAAACTTTTGAACAGCTGCTTATAGCTGGCCACATGGAACTACTAATCTGAAAACAGCTATTTTGTCATCTCCTTGCTGTGGCATCATTAGATTTCAAACACACATTCTCTTGACAATAAGGTGTTTATCCTGGTCAGTCATTGTGGGTCCAGAGTGTATCCTGGAATAGACTATTAAAAGACACCAAGCACAAATCTTGGAGCAATTCAAAAAGAAATCCAAGAAATCCGCCTTGCATATTATTGGGAGGCAGGAAAAAAACTATAGAACCTGAAGGAAACCCAAATATACACTTAAACAACATGCTAAACTAATTTACATCATTTTATGGTGTTTGGTAGACTACAGAGCAACATACGGAAGTGCTTTGAAGTTTCTACTGTATGAGTGAAAACATCGATATTGGTTCACTAGGTCATGGACTAAGAATACCATTTTACATTTACATTTACAGCATTTGGCAGACGCCCTTATCCAGAGCGACGTACATAAGTGCTTAAATCTCTAACATTGAATACATTAATGCTGGCTCACTAGGTTACATACTTAAGATACCATGAGTTTAAAACATTTGTTCAAAGTTACAATGAAAAAGTGTCAAAGGTTTTTTTTTTTTTTTTTTAAATGCAAAAGATAAGGAAAGAAGTGCTAGTTGAAGTGTTTCCTGAATAAGTAGGTCTTCAACCGCCGTTTGAAAATTGCCAGTGACTCAGCTGTCTGGACTTCTAGGGGAAGTTCGTTCCACCACCTTGGTGCCAGTCTTGTAATATACTTGCCTCTTACCCTGAGAGATGGTGGAACCAGTCGAGCAGTGGTGGTAGATCGGAGGGTGCGGGTGTAGTGCGAGGAGTGATGAGGGCTTTGAGGTAAGAGGGAGCTGGTCCATTTTTGGCTTTGTAGGCCAGCATCAGTGTTTTGAATCTGATGCGTGCAGCTACCGGAAGCCAGTGGAGGGATCGCAGCAGCGGGGTGGTATGCGAGAACTTTGGCAGGTTGAAAACAAGCCGGGCAGCTGCATTTTGGTTCATAGGTAGACCTGCCAGCAGTACATTGCAGCAATCCAGTCTAGAAATACCTGTACCCGAGCAGCCTGTGAGGACAAAAATGGCCGAATCCTTCTAATGTTGTAGAGAAGAAACCGACATGAGCAAGTCACATTAGCAACATGAGTGGAAAAGGACAGTTGATTGTCCATGGTTACCCCAAGGTTGCGAGCTGTGGCTGAAGGGGAGATCAGATCGTTGTGCAAGGATATAGCAAGGTCATGACCTGGGGATGAATCACCTGGGATGAACAGCAGTTCAGTTTTGCTAGGATTGAGCTTTAACTGATGAGCAGTCATCCATGATGAAATTTCTGCCAGACATGCTGAGATCCGATTAGAAGCTGTGGTATCTGAGGGTGGGAAAGAGAAGATAAGTTGTGTATCATCAGCATAGCAGTGGTAAGAGAACCCATGTGAGGAAATAACTTCACCAAGAGAGTGAGTATACAGGGAGAAAAGAAGAAGATCAAGTACTGAGCCCTGAGGGACACCAGTGGAGAGTCTGCATGGAGCAGATGTCACTCCCCTCCATGTTACCTGATATGAGTGTCCTTCCAGGTAGGAAGCGAACCATTCCCAAGCTGATCCGCAAATCCCAAGACTCCTGAGGGTGGACAAGAGTCTTGTGGTTGACCGTATCAAACGCTGCTGAAAGGTCAAGGAGGATAAGGACGGATGACAGTTTGGCTGATCTAGCAGCATGTAGTTTCTCAGAGACATCCAAAAGAGCTGTCTCTGTGGAATGAGCTGCTTTAAAGCCAGACTGGTTGGGATCTTGGAGGTTGTTCTGTGAGCGATAGACATACAGTTGATTATAGACAATGCGTTCAAGAATTTTTGAAAGAAACGAGAGAAGTGATACCGGTCTGTAGTTACTGATGTCTAATGGATCCAGAGCAGGTTTCTTAAGAATGAGAATAATTGCTCTCTTGAAAGTAGTTGGTACCTGACCAGATGCTATGGATCTATTGATGATAGTGGTAATGAATGGCAGAAGGTCTTGCGAGATGGTCTGGAGCATAGTGGAAGGGAGTGGATCCAATGGGCAGGTGGTAGGATTGCAGGACTGGATAAGTTGTAAATTCTCATCTGCTGCTACAGTTGAGAAATGTGACAACAAAGGTGTAGGGGAATCCATACTCTGGGATGTAAGTGCAGTCTGGGCTGAAGTGAAGGTCCGGCAGATTTCTTCAATCTTCTCCTGGTAGAAAGAAGCAAAGTCTTCTGCAGTCAGGGAGGATGAAGGAGGAGGAGCCGTGGGGTTGAGCAGAGAAGAGATGATGTTGTGGAATTTCCGAGGGACATGTGAGGAAGCTTCAAGTTTTTCCTTGTAGAAGGAAGTCTTGGCAGAAGTCACATCTGAGGAGAACTTGGCAAGGAGTGTTCGGTAAGAATCAAGATCTGCATCAAGTTGTGATTTCTTCCACTTTCTCTCTGATGATCTTAGCTCTCTTCGATTGTTGCGCAGCACATCTGAAAGCCAAGGAGCAGAACAAGACGTTTCCTTGGGTTTAGTGGACAGAGGACAGAGAAAGTCCATAGTTGTTTGATGGCAAAACAACCTGCAATTAACTGCAGACATCGTGTGATTGTAAATGTTACATTTTTAGAAACAAGGCTTCTTTACGTTTTTTTTTTGTTTCTTCTATTGGCACCTTTTACTAAAGAAAAATTTAATGTGATAGGATCCATGTGGAAACATCTACTCAATCTGTAGAACATATTAATGTATTGTGTTATGAAATTTTGGTAATTGATTCGTTTAACAAATGCATTGAGGAAAATTACAGTGTTTTGTCAGAATCTGGTGTATGATTCACTAAAAATGTACCATGCTTGTGCGCACACAGAGAAAGCTGGCTAGTATATGGCTGATAGATGCAGATTGATAATGAATCAAATGCAGTTTTGAAGGAAATGAGGTAGACTAAAAGTATTTTCAGTTGGTGAGTCATGAACACTTTCATTTAAAGATAACGCTATAAGCTACACTTAAACACAGTAGATATCCATCTGGCATGGTGGTAAAAAACGTAAGATTGTCTTTTTCATCATAAAAGCTTAGCTTTATTAGCAATGTTTTATTCTACTCTAAATGTAGGTGGATTGGTCTCAAGCCAAATTTATAATTAACAAAACTACATTTGTTAAAATCATCCAGAAAAAAAAAATCGGATTAGTTTCAACACTGAGGTTATGACAGTTGTCCCTGTAAGTTTTGTTTTTGTGAAAGAGCACAGAGTTCCACCGTCGCACCTGAAACCACAAGAGGCCGGTTTCCCCCGTTGTGGCTTGCTGACCTTTATAGGAGCAGAAAAACAGGTGGGACCAGTGTGAAAAACAGCGCCTAAACACATCCCTTATCAGTTACGCATTTAGTTTTGCACTGGAGATATATGGCTAATGTAAGAAGTGAACAAAGAAGTCTTCTGACCGCAAATTAACATCATGCAAACTGCAGGCTGAGATGAATAAAAGAAATTACTTTAACCAATTTTATACATTGCCTGCATTGCGATCATCTAAAAGATATAAAATAAATAAACATAAATTTAAATTAATTTGACAGATTTTATATTTTCCCAAATTATATGCAAATTAAATTGTGTTACATGGCCAGAACATAGTTTTGTTGTAAATGGAAAATTTGTGCAAATCTGAAACTTCTGTCATTTCCTGAACTTTCACAATTAGTTGCGTTATCTGTATATTTATTAAATTCCCATAGAAATGTAACTTTCTAAACTCCATGAAAATGTCAGTATTTGAAAAATGACATTATTTTCTATATATATTTAATAAATATCTCATTATCAATTTGCCCGTTGGTCATAATGGCATTGTTCCCGAACAGCTTATGTTGATGATTACAGGTTTTTTTTTTTATATACAACTGAGCAATTGAGGGTTAAGGGCCTTGCTCAGGAGCCCAGCAGTGGCAGCTTGGTGGACGTAGGAATTGAACTCACAACCTTCTGATTGGTAGCCCAACACCTTAAACACTAGGCTATCACATCCCTTTGTGGTGACTAACTGTATGAGATATTTTGCTGGGATCTGGAGACTCAACATTTTATACAGAGTTTTGAAGTTCCATCCATCCATCCACCTTCCATCCATCTTTCTAGTCAATTTGCAAGATGGATAACGATCAGTCAGATAGTTTAGGGATGTTATAACACACAGGATATGATCAAAGACGATTTGATTTGCTTTGTTCTGGAGCTTCATTGGAACAGTAGTGTCTCTCATTGAGTCACCCATAATGAATGAATCATCAAGACAAGCAAACCTAGAAGTGTTGGTGTTTTTGCAGAAATGGAACTTAAAAAGCAAACAGAAACTCTCATCAGAAACAAGTATGAGTGTAAAAACCTTTGTTTTCACCTGAGGATGATTAGTTTATAACAATAGGTAGGTCACTATTGATTCACCTGGATCCAAAGGATCATTGGAAATAACCGTGTCTATGAATGAATTGTTCATAACGAATGAATTGTTTATAACTTTAGACAAGAAATTACAAGAAATTAAAGCAGCGAAACACAACTGGAATTCACTCTGGTGATCTTCTGCAATCTGTGAACTTCTTCTTGGAATAAATAAATTAGATAGCAGAAGCACTTCATCCTGTTTCTTAACACTTCAAATTCTAAGTATGTTGCAAAATTCTTCCTTTTCTACTGTGAGTGTAAATGTGTATGTGTGTGAGAGAGAGAAAAGGAGAGAGAGAGAGAGAGAGAGAGAGAGAGAGAGAGAGGGGTCAGTTTCGGTTAAAAAAATGTAGGTTGTGGTACTGTAGGTGTTAAGATCAAACACAAGACCAAACCTAACACCAATGCTCAGAAATAGGAACACCCAACATCTCAGCAACTCACCACATATATCTAGATAGCCTTGATGGAGAGATATTTGGTGAGGAAATGATGACAGAGGAAATAGAAAATATATAAATATAAAGAGAATAAAACAGAGACTATAAAAAGAGACAGAGAGAGCGAGAGAGAGACAAATAGGGAGATGTGTAAGATACAATAAAGAAAAATTAAATAAGATATGTTAGTGGACTCTGTTGGAAGAAGTTAATTAGAGATTAGGGATAGAGATATTAAAAAAAAGGTAGAAATAAAGATAAAGTAATGACATGAGAGACGTGTAAGGAAGTCCCTGATAATTTCCTCTACAGGTAGGTTTGCTTTCAGTAAGATGCCAAGCTGTGTAGCTTACTGAAAATTGTGTTTTGTGGTTAACTGGGACTCCACCGTGTGTGCGTGTGTGTGTGTGTGTGTGTAAGCAGTGAGTGAGAAACTGATCAGTAGTCAGAGAAGCCACACTGAGCCACATTCATACCATGTGCGAGGAAGCCATCAGCATAAAGGCTTTAAATCCATCAACATTGGAAAATCATCAATCAAAATAATCACAGTGATATGAGTACCAAGAAAACGTTCCTTTATTTCTGAAAGGTGAGTTATTTATTTAAATACTCTGTGTCATGCTGCCAGTTGTATATATTAGAAACCCCCTCTCCTATTCTTAGCATCGGACATAGTCTGAAATGTTGGGTTGGGTTGATATCTAAATTGGAATGTATTTTTCTTGTCTAATGGATTTTGTAGTCATGTTTTCTTTCATCCAGTATAACTTCGTGGTTCGTCATGTTTTCTTTCCTTGAGTATATGAAAGCATGTTAGTATTAGATTAGGATTTGGCATCGGGTCATTTAGAGCTCAAGTATGAGTAGAGAGTCCAGAATGTTGGGTGGGATCAGTATATCACTAATGTACTATTGTTTGAGTGTTTATTATTATTATTATTATTATTATTATTATTATATTATTTCTTTCTTTCTTTCTTTTTTGTTATTGTATCAAACATTTTATAAATGGGGTCAATGCAGTCTTAATGCAATCTATGTCTCAGGTTCCAAGGGGTTAATATCAAACACAGAAGTTTTAAGGTTATGACGTTTAAATCTTATTAACATAAGACAAAGTTCAGGCCACCATTCTATGGAAACAAAACCACAGGTCGTCTTTTTGTGTAGCAGGAGTCCCAGACAGTGAAAGATATGCCATGACATTTTCACTGCACTCCTACTTGGTTGGTGGGTGTTTTGTTTTTTTTTGTGGTTTATTTTTGCTCATTGTGGTTCAGACAGTTTTCCACTCAAAGTGGTAGTACAAACTTGGCAAATAGAATCAAAAACTAATCATTTATCATGGAAGGGATTCATGGGGCGATAAGTGTGTAAGTGTAAATAATAGGTTAATAGGTAAGTAAATAGGTAATAGGTAAGTACCTAAATAGGTAATAGGTAAGTAAATATGTAAAGTAACATGTGATTGAATTTGGACTTGGACATTGAGCTGTAATTTGTTTGTTCTGTACCACTTAACAAAGATGCTGATGACAGCTAGCCTTAACAAACTAGGGTCCGTAGAAGAGTAAGAAGAGTAGAGCCGTAGAGGCCTAGTGTATCTTCCTAAATTCTCTCTAATGCATACTGTATACATGACATAAAATACTCAATCATACCAATCACTTTTCTGGCTTAGGTGATTTACCTGCAGAATACCTCCAGAATGAAGACAAAGATGCTGATTGGCCAGATCCTGATGATCTCGATGATGTCAGTTATACCTTCAAGCAAGGGCAGTAAAAGTAAGTGAAAGAGTGCTGAATGAATCTTCACAGCAGTCATTATTATCTGTAGCATTATGATTTGAGAATAAAGACATTTTGGTTGCTCAGTTTGTCCTCATGTTATGACGTGTATGTGTTTTGCTTCCTTATCCTTTGTCCACCCTGGTTCTTTCATTTCCCTTTGTGTTCAGCTGTTCTCTGTTTAGATCTTAATAGATACAAGTTTTGTTTTCATTTTTCTAGTACAGATTAGTTTTCCTGATATTGCCTTAGACTCACCCCATGAGTCAATGAGACCCTGATGAGGAGTTTTGACAGCCCTCAATAAACCACAGACAATGAATAGCCAAACATGTTTTCACTTAAGCTTTAAAAAAACTTTTAAAAGCATGTAAAAATGCTTTTATTGTACTTTCTAATTTTGTATCCTTGTGGCTGAGATGCACACAAAAAAGGTGTGTTTCTGAGCCATGCCATACATATTGCAGTTAAGGAAAGGTATAGATAACATATAGTAAAAGTATTATAGATCATATCTTAAAATTTCAGTTTATGAATGTTTATTCCAGGTTGTGACCCATTTTAGTTAATCTATCAGCAGTAATATTGTTTTTTTTTTTTGTGTGTGTGTAGATCTGAAATGCTACACTGACGGCATAACTATCATTAAGTGTATCTGGAACACTTCATCGGTGGAAGACAGATTTCAAATAACACCAACCACTAACTGCTCCCTGAAAAGCAGATTCAATGAGTAATGTATTATTTTTATTACTACATGACAGAACCCATACAATAGCTGTGGTTTTAAGTCACTGGTCTTTACAACTAGGCTTTACACTCTTAAAAAAGTTTCCTCGGGGTTCTATATAAAATCCCTGAGGTTCTGTACTTGTATCTTTAATATTAAAACAACTCTCTAATGTCTAAACATTCTAATGTACAAAGACTGCATAGAGTAAAATCTGTGCAATTACTGTACTGTTTGGAATTGTATGTTTATTAAGTTAATGCTGTGAGATATTTAGAAATGGCATTTATGAATGACATTTTTTTTAGAAAATCAATTTAATTTGTTATATAATGAAAACTGAAGTGATAGAATCACTTCAATAAGAAGACGTTTAGCTGTTATCAGTACTAGAGATGCATTTATTTTGTTGCAGTACTGTAAATGTATACTGTTTTTTTAATGAAGCCTTAACAATGATTTCTATATAAAGAACATTTTCTTTTCTATATTGTGTCATTGCTTTTAAGAGTGTGTCTTTCAGATCAGAACTTATTCATATGCATAAATGATAGAATTCAGCTATTTTTCTTTAAAGCCTCAATTACACTTGATGATCACTTGAATTAATACATAGACTCATTCTTTTTGAGAATTTTATTTAAATGAAGAATTGTTCTTAAACGTTTTGTGGATTGGGTTAGAAATGACACAAAGCCTAAAATCTTTATCACTTTAATTTATTACTGTTAAATAACAAGTGACGAGGTAATGTTATGAAATGTAGCTGATTATTTTCCAAGAAAGATGCATCTTAAGATATTTTACTCCTTTTATACCACGTCAATTTGGCAGCAATGAATTAATTGTCAAATAAATATTCATTAAAACTTTGTGTTTGCATTTCAGTTACACTTCTATTCAAACTCCCCAAAGTGACCTGGAGCCTCAGCAACAGCCGCAATTACGTGCAGGAACTCTTACATTTTTTAAAAAGGTACCAAATTAATTCGCAGTGTGTTTGAATATCATTTCATATACACTAGACAAATTCATTTCTTTAAATGGTTAAATTGCTAGGAGACTGTGTCTTGAATTGAATCCAAAATATATGACAATAACAGAAAAATTGGCCATGCTTTCTGGTTACGAGGAATGGCATAGTATCTCTCTACTGTCAATCAAGCACTAACCAACTAGCCAATCGCAAGCATCTGTTCATGACGGGTGTCTGCCATGCCATGCTATAGAAATGATGAAAAATGACAAAGCTTGTAGTCATCACTGTTGTAATACTCTAAGAATAATTTATGATATCATTTTACATCTTTTTATAGCTATTAAATAAAATGTTCTTGTTTCTGCTCTCTGACCTTCTGAGTATAGCATTTCTTGCTGAATGTATATTTTTGTTTAGGAAATGACACTTTGCCTTCTTATTACTATTAGCATGTATTATTAAGTTCTAGAATAATTATTTGCTAATTTGACACAATTGTTGATTCCAGTCTTTAACTATGGGGCAACCATTCCTCCCGCTATATGTGTGGTGTGAAAATATGAGTGAACCAGTGGAAACAATTACGTTATTTCACCCACCAAGTAATGGTAAGATATTTCACTGTGATTAAATAGACTTGAATGTGTGTCTTTTAATCTAGAAAACTTCACTTTGGATTGCCTTATTTGTCATATATTCTGTTTTTAACTTTTCATTTTGGTTTTTCCTTTTTAAAAAGAAATAAATTCATTATTAAAAATAATTAAAAGGTTTGTGAAGCATTTTTTTCTCCCAGGAAAAAATAGGGGATGCATACTTTTGCACACTTTAGTGTATGCTATGCTATGCGTGTTATGCATCTCTGAGAAGGCATAACTAAACTGTGTGCATGTGCACGTGTGTGTGTGTGTGTTTGTTTTATAGTTAAATTGTATCCTCCGACGAAGCCACTTGTAGAAGGTGCGAATGTCACTTGGCAGTGCGGCTCTCCTAAATCTGAATTTGTCAGCAAAGTGGTGTATGAGGTGCAGTGGGGTTTGCTTGAGAACATCTGGGAGGTGAGGCATCTTTGTCTCACTCGTTTTCTTTCTGTCTACATCTCTATTTATTATTATAGGTTAAAAGTAACTGTACTTTTAACTTATACCAAAAGATGTTACTGTATATGCATAAATCTGCTTTTTTTCAAAGCATATTGAATTGAATTGAATTGACTTTTTGCATGTATAGAAGAGCCAGGTGGCATCTACAGAAGTGGAGCACTGTGAGTTACCAGAAGACAAACTAATCTTAAGGAGGAAGTATGTGGTCAGGGTTCGGTCTGCTCCTGCTGGTAAATCACAAATCTGGAGTGATTGGAGTACGTTCACTGAGTGGAAATCCACTGTCGGTTTACAACCTCCACCTGGTAAGCACTGAATTCTTGGAGAACTCACTGTTTATGCTCATTTCAATATAATTCCTCATAGTCAGACATAGTCATAGTCACTGAGAGTACTATTAGTAAGGAATAAAACATGAGGGAGCATGCTGTTATAAGAAAATAATCCACACTGTGAAGGGGTCAGGCCATTAGCTGTCAGTGATGGCTGTTTTCCTATAACAGGACATCTCAAACACTCACTCTCACTCACTCATTTTCTACCGCTTATCCGAACTACCTCGGGTCACAGGGAGCCTGTGCCTCTCTCAGGCGTCATCGGGCATCAAGGCAGGATACACCCTGGACGGAGTGCCAACCCATCACAGGGCACACACACACTCTCATTCACTCACACAATCACACACTAGGGACAATTTTACAGAGATGCCAATCAACCTACCATGCATGAAACCGGAGTACCCGGAGGAAACCCCCGAGGCACGGAGAGAACATGCAAACTTGCTATGTGCTAACCACTAAGCCACCGTGCCCCCACATCTCAAACAATTTCTTCAATTATTCCTCCTTTAACTATAGAAAAAAACTATGGTTTTGCCAATTTTAACAATTTCCACAGTAACATCAGTATTAATATCTTTACATCTACATCTTTCTCTTTTTTGAAATAAGTTAGCAGACTAAGTGCAGCTTGTCATGTTCCTGACAAACCACAAAGTGTAAAGTTCTGCCCCCTAAGGAATTTCCCAAAGCACAGACACTGTAGACTTCCTCAAAATATTTTACATAAACATCCTTAAGCCTCACCACATCAATGATGATGTATTTACATTTCTAAAAAGACCAGCATCGTTTTTAATTGGTCTCTTTTTAGAATTATCGTATAAGCTGTTAGCATAGAATCAAGAATGTGCTCTTATAGAAATGACACAGCTTCAAAACACCTTCAAAAACTTAGTATTTAATGCCCAGCTATATACTGTACAATACCTGTACAATGTATTCTCTCCTCTTTTGACAGAAGAGCCTATGATACTGGGTGTCTTCAATACTTTAACCAGCCTTGGAATAATTATAGCAGTTGCAGTCATTTTACTGGCTTTCTTCTGCTTCCAGCGTCACAAGAGGTAAGTGGTAGCCTCCGTATTCACTATTCTATCCTGTAAGAACATGTTCTATGTCATTCCTCTGTAGTGTAGTTATTTCAAGATGCCTAATAGCATTGTGTAGGATTTCTGCTCTAGACAACTGACTAATGCAAACAGATGGTGTTTTTACAGGATAATCAAATGTCATTATGTACCCACGCCTGCAAAATATTTTGGAGAGCTTTTCACAGACCACGGCGGTGAATTTAAGGTAAGGTCAAGCTGAAAAAATCCACTACACCTGTAAGATAATTGTTACTAGCCATGTAGGGTTGGTTTTCCCTTCAAGTAGTGTGAAGGAAGGCTTACCAAACTATAAAGTTAATCTTGTGACCTTCTCTTCTTTCTCAGTCATGGCTCGGTCCTACTGTGATTGATCTGTGTATCAAGACTGATTCAGAGTGCATCTCACCTGTGACAATCTACAAAGTCTGCAACACTGATATGCTATCCAATAAGATGGAACAAGATGGCAAAATAAAGGATGGCAACTCCTCCAGTTTCTCCAACTCCATTTATTTCCTGTCCCAGAGCTCAAAAAGCGGCATAGAAGATCAGCTGGAGCCATGTTCGGTAGATTGTCCGTATGGACCGGAAGGAGGTGGCACTGTACAAGAGAATCTGCCAGCCACTCATGATAATGGCAATGAGACTGAATTGAATGAGATCACCATGAGCTCCCCTTTGGAAACATCCTCCACCTACAAGCAGCTGCAGAAGCTGCGGTTGGAAATCCAGAGCCCGGACTCAGGGTTCGCTGGCAGCTCTGGTGAACAAGAAAGCCAGGAGGAGTCTGGAAGTGAAGGACTACCCAGCCCACCCGTGGTGGACAACAATCTGCCCATTAGCTGCAACATACTGTGCCCAGTGCCCCAGCTGATAGGAGTCCCTCATTTTGGAATCCCACCTGGCCTGACATGGAACCCTTGGAATAACCAAACCTTCCCAAGCCTGTCTCCAGAGATCTCCAAAAACATTTTGTTGGGAAATTGTGGCATCATGGATTGCTCTGGGATACTGGAGCCCTCTAGTGATGACTATATGCCTGTTAAGAAGGTTCAAGGTTGATTAGGTGGTGCAAGTAATCTCAAAACCCAGCAAAGATAACAGGGACTCAGGGAACTGTGATGAAAAAACATTTTATAAACTTATAAATGCATATTATGTCAAGTAACGCATAACTGTATGGTAATTCTAATGATGAGCAATGTTCTCAGATTTCTGTAATGCTGCAGGAACAGTACCTTACCTACTGGTGACCTGTTTAAGATCAGACCTACCTTCAGAGGAAATATTTGCTGAAATATCAAATCCATAAAGCCAAAGTCTCTGCAATAACAGTACACCATCACATCATCAAAACAGAGAAGAGCACTAAACGTATAATTCTTAGAAGTGTCACAATTTGACCGTATGAATGGTGTCCCAGGTTGTCAAACATTCACAGAAAGTCACACCTTGTCTCAAAACATACTGAAACGTTACATCACTTTGCATACTGAACATCACTTTGGTTTGACATTTATTTTGAGTGAGAAAGTCATATACTATTTGTTAGCTATATTAGCTGTGTCACATCAGTGTAAAACTAATGCTGAAAACACTGGACACCAGTATCTTGGCTGGCAGCCCCTTGTTTACTACAGCGGCTTGTCCAGGAGGCGAAACAAAGAGATGTGGATCAGCTATATCCATCTCAGTACAATTGATGTATCTAAATGAAGCTGTTATATAGCAACAATATTACACTTTACTTGTTGATATACTGTAAATTATTTACAGTAGTGTTAATGGCAACTACTATTTTCAAGGTCATTATATTTGTAATGAAGTTCTTGCTGAACTGGAATTTAACAGTATTTTTTTTTTTTATGCGTAAATTGTCATAACTTTTGTATATTTACTTGTTATTGCCTATATAGGTCTTACAAGAGTAATGTCATGTCAATGCTTATGTCATTGTGGGACCCTAAACACCGACAGCCTTAATGTTTAATGAAAAGTCACTCACACTTTCCATCACCTAAATATCACTGCCAATGCTTATTCAGTCTGTCTTTTAAATGAGCTTCAGTATTAAGGGACTCTAAAGAAATTGCATATATGTGATTGCATATATGTGTGTGACATAGACATTTGTGTCTATTGTATATTGTGATGCGTGATATGTGTACATGTATGTATTTATGCTGCGCTGCTATGCAACCATAATATCATGAAATTTGAATTGTTTATGAAGACTATAAAGAGGTATTTTTCTAAATGGAGAGACCATTGTCAATATTTTCTTGTCAAAATTAGGTGTTTTTGTTTAGTATTTATGCATCCATCCATCCATCCATCTATCCAGACTTAAATTAAGAAGCAATACCTACCTTCTATCCATTATCCAAGCATCAATCAATACATACATCCATTCATTCATCCATCTGTAGATCTAGCATCCTTTTATCCCAATCCATTCAATTGGGAGTCCAATACCTAACTACCTACTATCCATCCATGCATCCAACCTTCCGTTAATCCATGCCTGCATGCAGGAATTCTTATTTCATTTGGCAAAGAACTTCAGAGCAGTTCCTCAGTTATATGCAGTTCAGCAGTTCCATGCAATCATCTATCCATCTATCCAAAGATTCTCATATCCTGTGGCAAGAAGGTTTAACACCAATAGACACATTAATGGTCTTACAGTACATTTCTGGTCCCTACCTACATTCCATTAATCTCTGTATCGGTCAACCCATCCATCCAACTATCCATCCTTCCATACATACATATGTTATTTCTCATTTCCACTTAATGGACATACTATGATTCGCTTTTCTGGTTTCCTCTTTGACATCAGTGACATCTTAAGTGCATCTTCACCCACAAAACCACGGTTTTACCAATTTTACATACACAGCTGATAAAAAGTTCTGTTTCCTCAGAAACCTTGTCTACTACTCTGTAAAGTGTGAGCTCAAGATGACTATTCAGCAGGCAGAAATGACAGTAAAAGGTTTAGTTTCCCTCCAATGAGACGCCACCTCACTCTGGGGTTTCCTGAATGAAGCAATATTGTGAGTAATGCTTGCATTGAGATGCTGAGATGTTTGTTTCACAAATGTTATTCTGAGAAGGCATGTGTAAAAAAAAAAAAGGGATCTTATTAGTAGAAAATTTTCTAGTAAAGAAAGAAAATATGATATCTGAGCAAAAGATAGTCTTTAAATCTACAATAAACTCTTACTGTGTGCAGTGTGTGTCAGACTACATCCTGTGATACAAAAAACTAGTAATACTGCATCACTAAAGCCACAGAAACTTTTTTGATACAGCCTCTAAAACTCCCCTTAGCTCACTTTGGCTTTCCATTTTTCAGATACTTATCTGTAGTTTGTTTCCTTTTCAGGATGTGAGAGGAAGTCTCATTTCAGGAAACAGACTGTTAGAAACAGTCACATATACAGAGACAATACAAGTGGAGCAACAGTTACACTGTACACTGCACTAAATTACTGTAGAATCCAAAATCCCTGATTCTATTAGATCGTAACACACACACAAACTCTGTCTCACACTCAGTCAGGGGACTTTTAATGAAACTCACCTGTTTCCAATCACACACAATCACAATCTCGCTTTGTAAGAGACACTTACTCATTCCCACACTGCGATACACTCTGCTTACTCTGTGCTCTAATGACACCAAGCTTTTATCTACATGATTACTTATCTGGTTTGACCTTGCTTGGTTTTTTTTATATCCTATTTATTTGCCTAGTTTATCCTGTTTGCAAATAACATGCCCTATGTGTCTCTCCCTGAGCTGTACCTAGTATTTTGGAGTGTTTGCTAATTGTTTAATAAAAATGCTCCACCTGAATTTGCAAGAGTCTAACCCTCCATCTTGTGACACAAATTGAGGTGGCCACAAATTATTATTATTATTATTATTATTATTATTATTATTATTATTATTATTATTACAAACCAATTATTATGTTTTGTCTACAAGAAATCATGTCTTTGTCATGACCAAGTATAGTGATATTTTATGTAATATTTTATGTAAAATCAGACAGTCTATTCACTTTGAAAATTCACTTAAATGTCACGTGTACAAGTGACACCAAAAGGTTATTTCAGAATTAAAGTGTAATATCATCAACCATTTTTATTTAATGGTTAAAATGTTCAAATTCAATTAAGTTTTTTTGTGTCTTGTTGCCACAAGTTGCCAGAAGTTACATTTGTGGTTTCAATATTTCACACCTTATTAAAAAAATCTCATCTGATCGCATTCATTTTCCATCACAATTCACTTCAAGTACAGTATAAGCTTACAATAGGCTCTAATGCTTTGAACCTTTCTGAACCTGCTTGCTAAGCTTCCTAGCTAGCCACCCATAGCTACTGGTTAGCAAAAATGTTCTGATTTCTCACTATTATGTTATATTTTGAAAGGTTTTGTCAGTGTAATATAAATGGCTGAGAATATGAAAATGCAAATTGACTCTCTAATATTGAAACCCGACTTGTGTCAACATGAAAAATGAAAGATATGAACTGAAATTAAATCATTAGGGTGTTTCCAGTTGACATATTTATAGATCTTTTATGAGGGTAAAAGTGAACAGATGTTCATAGGCCAATATATAAAACTGTGGTAAACTGCTCTGCCCTAGTGGAGCAGTTGGTTATTGCACTGTGTAATATATTGTTTGAAATCAATAAAAATATTACATTTTTAATTTTTATTACACAGTTTGTATATATAGTAATTAAAATATTATTTATACATTTAAGGTATATTGTATCTTGCACGGTGGCTTAGTGGTTAGCACGTTCGCCTCACAACTCCAGGGTTGGGGGTTTGATTCCCGCCTCCGCCTTGTGTGTGTGGAGTTTGCATGTTCTTCCCGTGCCTCGGGGGTTTCCTCCCCGTTCCAAAAACATGCATGGTAGGTTGATTGTCATCTCTGGAAAATTGTCTGTAGTGTGTGATTGCGTGAGTGAATGAGAGTGTGTGTGTGTGTGTGTGTGTGCCCTGCAATGGGTTGGCACTCCGTCCAGGGTGTCTCCTGCCTTGACACCTGAGATCGGCACAGGCTCCGGCACATGACCCGAGGTAGTTCGGATAAGCGGTAGAGAATGAATGTATGAATGAAAAGAATCAAACTTAATCTTTCATTAAGACATGGCATCTTTAATTATTCTGAACAAAGACAGGTGTAATGAATTTACTTGAGTTACTCTGTATAAAAAACACGAGTGTGCTTTCTTTAGGTTTGTATTCATATTGAAAGTACCATGAGAATTATAAATATACTGCTCAATTAATGCAGCTTGAGAGTGCATAGTTAGCTTAATTATTTAATAACAAAAGTATTTAAATCACATTCATTCATTCATTCATTCATTTTCTACCGCTTATCCGAACTACCTCGGGTCACGGGGAGCCTGTGCCTATCTCAGGCGTCATCGGGCATCAAGGCAGGATACACCCTGGACGGAGTGCCAACCCATCGCAGGGCACACACACACACACACTCATTCACTCGCGCAATCACACACTAGGGACAATTTTCCAGAGATGCCAATCAACCTACCATGCATGTTTTTGGACCGGGGGAGGAAACCGGAGTATTTAAATCACATAGGAAATAAAAAATAATTACTGAGAGAGAGAGAGAGAGAGAGAGAGAGAGAGAGAGAGGACAACAACAACAACAACAACAACAACAACAAGATTAAGCAAGACTGAACACTGATTCTTTAGTTCATTGGAATAATTCTAATAATAATAAAAAATAATAATTGAAATAACTAATTGGAATGCTATTTCGGGGGGCACGGTGGCTTAGTGGTTAGCACGTTCGCCTCACACCTCCAGGGTCGGGGTTCGATTCCCGCCTCCACCTTGTGTGTGTGGAGTTTGCATGTTCTCCCCGTGCCTCGGGGGTTTCCTCCAGGTACTCCGGTTTCCTCCCCCGGTCCAAAGACATGCATGGTAGGTTGATTGGCATCTCTGGAAAATTGTCCCTAGTGTGTGAGTGAATGAGAGTGTGTGTGTGTGTGTGTGTGTGTGTGTGCCCTGTGATGGGTTGGCACTCCGTCCAGGGTGTATCCTGCCTTGATGCCCAATGACGCCTGAGATAGGCACAGGCTCCCCGTGACCCGAGGTAGTTCGGATAAGCGGTAGAAGATGAATGAATGAATGAATGAATGAATGAATGCTATTTCATTGTAATGCTAGCTAGCTAATTAGCTCATCAGAAAACTTAGTTTAGCATCCTGTCTGATTAGAAAGACAATATTAACAGGAAGATAATTATACAGTATTGAAGCATGGATACAACCAGTACAATAACATCCAGCTAGATATATTAGTGGAATTCTAGCGAGTTGGAATGCTAGTTCAACATAATGCTGACTAGTTTCTATCCAGTACCTTGCCTAGTAGATGCTAAGCATCCTATCCTTTTATAAGGTTTTTGGTCACAAAGGGTGAGTGTTTGTAAAATATTAGCTCTCTTATACAACCCTTGTCTGAGGTAAATTTCCACAGGATAGTGCTGTAATTCTATTGAGATTACTGTAAATATAGTTAAGAGAAATTAATGTTTATTGTATTATACTAAGTTAGCAACATATTTACTTAGAAAGACAATATTCAAAGTAAGATGACAGATTTCCCATGTCAAACATGTTGCTTTTAGTAACAATGGTAAGTGTTCATGAAAAATTAAACCTTTTTTCCTTTAAGACAAATTTGTGTGAGGAAAGACAACAAGGACATATTAAAACCAGTATAAACCACAAGATATTTCTGTAATTCAGATTTTGAGTTTATGTTAAAAACATATAGTTAATGAGGTTTTGTGCGTTGCCATCTTGCTCTCCATTTTCTCTCTTATCACCAGTGCTTTCCTCGTCCCTCGGAGATGACGTGCTCGGGTGCAGCACGTGTATAGAACTCAGACCAACCGCCATCATATATGCTCACGTTTGGCTGCCCACATACATGGGCCGCCAGGGCGACATGACACGCCGTGACTGCTGAGCCACATGTGACACAGAGTGGGCACTGCAGATCAACACCAGCCTGCTGAAACAGTTCCCTCAACTGCTCCGGAGGAAGAAAAAGACCAGAGGGTGCCAATAGAGATGTAAAAGGTATGTTGATGGAACCGGGTACGTGGCCAGGTTCAGTGTCTGACATACACACATACAAAAGCAAAAGGAAAGAGATTATGTCACCACTTACAGTAATGTCCAAAGTTTTTAGAAGACTTTTAATATATATTTAATCAGTTTCTTCAAACGAATAGGTTTTTTTTCTGAATCAAGATTGTTCAAAAAAAAAAAACTAACAAAAAAGTCTCTGTTTCAGAGTAGTTTGGCTTTCATTATACTGGAAATCCAAAGTTAACCAGGCAACAGCATTCCAGAGGTTTGCTACATATGAACCCCAGACTCTGTGGGGCAGTGTGTGATAGCACGTATGCAGTGTTTTCAGACAAGTGTCGCAAGCACTACAAGCAGATCAACATTGCACAATGAAAGATAAAGCAGATGTTTTTCATTAACTCACTGTCCGATAAGGCGTTTATTTTTTGTGTAGTTCAGCACAACTGTTCAGTTCCACTGATTGTAGGGATCTAATAAAGATCCGAAGGTGATGTTTGATGTGATCTGACAGATACATTTACATTTCCAGCATTTGGAACACAGAGACTTACATTAAGGGCCTTGCTCAGGGGCCCAACAGTGGAAGCTTGGTGGAACTCATAACCTTCCAATTGGTAGCCCAACACCCTAAACACTAGGCTACCACATGCCCATTACATACAGACAGAAGAGACATATAATAGCTTGTCATTAATGTGCAAATGTTTCCCCAACAATCTGTATATATCTAAATCAACTTCACCCACTCATGCTTCATGATTCTAACTGTGTTTTTAATTAAATGCAATAATCAACTTCCTCAAAGCTTAAAAAAGCCTAATTATTCGATCTAAATAATGCAGGCAATGCACATATAATACACTTATCATAGAAGTAGCAAAGTAATATTTAAAGTGCATTATATATTCAGGTACCATTGCATAATGTTATGCAGAATCAGTCGGTAATTTTAGACATGCATGCGCACCAGGTTTTCTGTCAACTGTCTCACTCACACACACTTACTGTCTCTAGGCTCAGGGTCTCTACCCTTAAATCTCCCCGCAGGTCGCGCGTCCACCAACTGGAACTCTTTCGTCTCGATATTGTCCAAAATGTCCTCGTAGGTTTTCACCCATGACCGGTCAAGCATGGCCCGGTAATCCGTGGGCTCCGGCTTCTCGCGCTCCTCCGTAACCGGGTATCCTTCCTGCATCCAGTGCTTCAAGCCTCCGTCCAGCACGGACACAGTGTGGTGACCGAACACGCGGAACATCCACCATACGCGCGGGGCGGAAAACGCGCCCTGCTCGCTCGCGTCGTACACCACTACGTGCGCGTCGTTGGTAATACCACGGCGCGATATGTACTCTGCGAAGTCGCCTGCCGAGGGGAGCATGTGATCAAGCGGCGAGGTTTGGTCACTACAGCGGTCCAGGTCGAAATATGCAGCCCCGGGTATGTGGCGCTTCTTGAAGTCGCTCGCGGAATTGCGCTTAAGTTTGGGTAAGTACCAAGACGCGTCCAGGACACGCACATTGGCACCCGCACGCGTCTTGATGGCCTGGGACAACCACTTGGCTGTGACCAGCGCTTTAGTTTGGAGAGACATTGCGGGGGGCCAAGGAGTGAGAGTCACTTAACTGAAAGCTCATATAAATCCAGGTGCTGGATGATTCAAAATGAATCGCTTTGATTAGAATCGACTCTTTTAACTGGACACGCCAAATCGATTTTTGCCATCTGATTTATTCTCGTGCATGATATAAAAATCCAGGTAAACTGTTAGAATTAGTATTTGCGCTTATAATTTTAGTTTTTTTTTTTAATATACGACCCCATCCTTCTTTATTATGTAAACACAGAGCATGCAGAGCACGTGGGTTATCTGAGAAAAAAGGCGTAACCAATAGCACACTCTGTATTTGCATATTAAAATAAGACCTGAAGTAGCAGACAAAGGGGGTGACGTCAACAATGCATTATTATGCAAATATATGCGATATAATGTATTATATGAGTGTAAGGGCGTGGCCAATCTCTTTTAATATGCAAATTCTGCCCATGCGTTGTAGTTTACTGATGGAAGAGTTCAGAGTACACAGTCCAGAGTGCCTGATTCTTTTTATAAACACAGTGTATTGACCTCAGCATGCAAGTTGCTACTCAATACAGATAAAATGTTAAAGTCAGACCTGACATCAAAATTGTGACTAAAAGTGATGATTGTGTCCAAATAACAGTAGCTGACAGTAGTTCCAGGTGCAAGTCACAAATCTCAGGGTTATATTAATACATTCATATTAATTATGCATAAATTATATTTTCTATAGAAATGACATTCATTTTGAATTGTATGGCAAACTTACTAAATGTGTATTGTGTCACTGGTGAAATATTCTGTGAGTATATATTTATATGGTCACCAGTGTTGTTAGATTGTAGGTCAGAAGTAGGTCAGTAACTTTTGTGTGTTTTGTGAGTAACATGACAAACCTTATTATCTTCAAGACAGAGAAGAAAAGAAAAAAAAGCAGGCGAGGGAATGAATATTTATTGCAGTTATAATGTCAGGGCTAATGCTAATGGGACAGTAGTGCTGTGGTTAGGGTATTATCCTACTTATTGGAAGGTCATGAGTTTAAATCTTACCACTGATAAGCCACTTACCACTGCCTGCTGGTCCATTTAAGCAAAGCTTCTATACCGTGTTTAAATGTAATGAATCGAATCAGTAATGTAAACGTAAAGAATCGAATCAGTGATTTAAATGTAAAGAATCGAAACAGTAATGTAAATGTAAAGAATCGAATCAGTTAGTTAAATGTAAAGAATCGAAACAGTAATGTAAATGTAAAGAATCGAATCAGTTAGTTAAATGTAAAGAATCGAAACAGTAATGTAAATGTAAAGAATCGAATCAGTTAGTTAAATGTAAAGAATCGAAACAGTAATGTAAATGTAAAGAATCGAATCAGTTAGTTAAATGTAAAGAATCGAATCAGTAATGTAAATGTAAAGAATCGAATCAGTTTTTTAAATGTAAAGAATCGAATCAGTAATGTAAATGTAAAGAATCGAATCAGTAATGTAAATCAGTTACTGTATATCAGTGAACATCACAGAGGAAATATTATTCAGGAAATGTTTCATAAATTATTAATTTCGCTCTGTAGCCTATTATACGTTTCCAAAAAGTTATTTATCACCAGCCGTTACAAAGATTTAATGATTCTGTGACCATAAAATATTTAATATTTATTATTATCTGTGTTAACCATTTGTTATTTTGTTTTGCAAATTAAATCCTACTAATCCACTGCACTCCAGTCATTCTTATGTGGAATCTTTCGCCACGTTCATGGTTTTTAGACGACCTCTAAAAAGTGCGACACACAAACGAACCACATGCTGCGGAAGTACTAGTAGCGCTAACAAAATATCAGTTTTCTTTTGCAGAATTTACATCCTATAACATTTAATATCAGTTTAAATATCGCACCATGTCGATTTCATTGTTAAAAAGGGGGCTCGAACTACTTAATGCAGATCTTAAAGGTAAATCTTGCGTTTTATAGTCAGGAACTTTAGTAGCTAGCCAACTGATTATAGCCTAGTTAGCTAATGGATCACCAAGATCTCAGAAACATAACAATATTCCACTTTATCTCATTTTCAAATACTTGAAGGTATATTTGAGGATCATATTTGGCATGTTTCCTGCTCGTATGGCATAGATTTTGTGTAGATCCATGGACTCAGTTCCATAAAAAAATATGTTTGTATTGCTTTTGATCATTCAGTTCTTGAATTCTGAACTTTGGTCACTTTAATGGTGGAGTCATGCTCATATATTGATTATAATTATGTCATTTAATGAACACAATTGAAATCAACTCAACATTGTGTGTGTTTATTCTTTTTTTGAAGTTGTGCCCAAGGAGCAGAAGAAGAAGAAGAGCCCCAGGAAGACATCAGTGATGGATCAGATCAGCACCAATAAGCAGGGTGTTAGGAAGCAGGTCCGCCGACTGCAGACCCACAACACAACCAGAAAAAACAATGCTACAGTCAAAAACAAACAGATTAAGAACGCCTTAGGTGAGTGATCGAATTCATATTGCGTGAACTACAGGCAGAAACGATGCACTTTTTAACGTCCGTATGCTTGTTTTCTCATTGTAGAGGAATACAGAAAAAAGCAGAAGAAAAGTCAACTCGATCACAACCTGAAGTACTTCCTGGGAACCAGCTATAAGATGAAGGAAAGCTGTACCAAGAAGGTATTTAAACATCCAGTCTGTTGCATGTTAAAAATATTTTGCCACACAGAGGTGTTGTGTTGTGGAAATAAACTGGATATACAGTCTAGCTTAGAGAGGCCAAGTATATATTTAAAGTGAATGTATTTGAATTATTTTTTTTGCACACCCTTGGCATTGTTATTTTAAGTTGTTGTAAGCTTTCACACAACACAGTCACAATTCGGCACTGTAGCGTGTTCAGTAGTAAAGCTTTCTGAAAATAAAAATACAATTTTAATGAGAAATTTTGGGATTAATTATAATTGGGCAAAAGTAAGTTGTTTGGTTTGGTTTTTTACTTGACCACATTTGCTCAAATTAAATTATATCCTATTTAGTTTGAGTATAAATGTACAGTTTTTTTTTTTGTTTTTTTTTTTTAATTCAGTGCTGTTTTTACAGCTCAGTTACAATTTTAATTTGTCAGTATTTTTTTTATCTTTTTATATTATTTATTTTAGGCACTATGTCAAATTTAGTTTTTAATTTATTTCTTTTTTTGTCTGGTTTAATGTTACATAAATGTGTATGCTTTTTAAAATTTGTTTTCTAAAAAAAATTTTTTTCAGTTTGAAAAGTTTAATGTTACAGAAAGCTTTTGTGTTTTATTGTTTAATTTGAGTATATTTAAACAAAAAAAGTGTTTCTTAATAAAAACAACTAAAAAATTAAAAAAAGAAACGAGCATATATTTGACAAGAAAGCAGGTTCTTAAAAATGCCTGGAATAATCTACTTAATGTTTTCCTTAGAATATTCTAGCACAGTGCACCTATACACAACTGCAGATATGATGATTTGAGTTTTCTTTGCAATATGATCAATTTTGAAAAATTTTTGCATGATACTGTACATGGTTTTATTTTTAGTCTCGGAGAAGCTACTACTCTGTGCAAATTTAATCTAGGAGTTTATAGTCTAGACTTTTTGATTTAACAGTAATCATATCTTTGAATACAGTAAATGCATTTTCTGTTATTGAAGCTCATAGTCTCCTCCTCTGTACTTCAGATCGTGCAGCAGAATGCAGGACGTCAGTCCCGGTACCATCCAGAGAAACCCATCAAGAAACAAGAAAAACGATCCATTTTCACAGAGGCAGAATTCCAAAAGTTCCAAGAGGAATACTTTTCTAAGCTTTAATCTCACTTATCTGTGGACACTTATGTGATGATCTAGTAGAGGAGGAATCTTGCTTTCCAGGAAAATATCTGGAGAAGTCACATGGACAGACACACAGAAATCCTATTTCCATGTTTGTGAAACCTTCAGAGATTTCAGTTTGTGGGGGTTTTTTTGTTTTGTTTTTTTCTCCCCCCAAATAAAGGTTTGATGGTTTGTTAAAAGCTGTGGTTATGTTTTATAATTGTTCAGGGTATTGTTGATAAAGAATTTGGATGTAATACATGTTGCTGAACACATCTAGATAGATAGATAGATAAATAATACATCGTCATTTCTATAATAACTGCTGATTTAAATGGACTTGCATGGTGGATGCACAGTGTAATCTAACATTAATGTACAGATCAAAAATGTTAAAGAAAAATATAGAATTGTTGATGATGGTCATGTTTCATGTATTTTGTGCTTGTTCTGTAACGATGCATTAAAAATAGTGATTTAAGGAAAACAGCATTACAATAGTGCAGTGGTGTCCAATCTTATCCGGAAAGGGCCGGTGTGGGTGCAGGTTTTCATTCCAGCCAAGCAGAAGCCACACCAGAGTCTACTAAAAGCCAAGAACAACTGATTAAATAGGTGGAATCAGGTGTGGCTTCAGGTGTGGATAAGATTGGACACCACTGCAATAGAGGGATAAAAGACAAATTGTTTTGAGGAATGGTACAGGAAAGTAATTTCCCTGTGAAAAGTATTTCCCTATATCTTTTGAGCAATATGAAACGATAACTTCGAGCTGATTGGACATTTCAAATCTTACCCAGTTCACAGTATCAGGAAGTTTCAGACGTGTTGCTCTTCCAGTTTAGTTAGATAGATACACTTAGACAAAGGAAATAAAAAAAAAAAGCATTTCCATCAGGCATTTCCTACAGGCATGGTAACAGATAGTAGAAAGAATGGCGAGATCCCAGAGGATGATTATACTTGTACAAATAGAACCAGTGAAACTCTCCATAGGAAGTAACTAAACACCTGATCATCAAACCTATGTGCAATCATCAATCATAAGCTCTTCTGTAAATCCTTTCCACTAGATGTTGGAGCGTGGCTATGAGGATTTGTGATCATTCAGACACAAGAACTTTAGGAACCTTGGGGTGTTCAGGCTTTGGTTTATCTCAAAGATGTTCAGTGGGATTGAGTCAGAATCAGGTCTCTGTGCAGGGCATGTGAGTTGTTCACCTTCAAACTCAACAAATCATGTCTGTATGGAGCTTATTTTGTGAAATTCTTTGTGATTGGCCTTATCTCTTCTTCAGGAAACCCAGTTCCTGTTATTGTTCTTGCTTACGATACTCTAAGGTGAAGTTCTGTGTATGAAGTCATGTCAAGTTGATTCGGTACCTTGGACTTTCAAGAGGCTCACGAGTTAATAAAGTACTCAAAAGGTCCTTAAAATGATGATAGTGGTAATTCCCCTGAGGGAAAATACCAACAGGAAGTCCTAAAAAACGAGAGCAATGAAGGTAAGGCACTAAGGGTGTGTTAAAATGTGTGTTAAAATTGCATGGTTGCATGTTTTGACAGCCTTAGCATGTTTAGCGTGAACAATGTCTGCTATGTAGGCTGGTAAACAGGTTCTACAATGTCACGTGTGAAGATATGTATGTGTTTTTGGGAAAGCCTGGCAGTCAGAAATATGCTGAGATACACAGAGGTACGAAATCCGAAACTGTACTTTCTCTTTGATATATGATAACATAGCAGAAAGAAGCTACTAGCAGGGGGTAAAGAGACATTCAGAAGGAAGGAAGGAATGTCGCAAGTGAGTATTTTATTGAGTTTAATTTATTGTGGCTCTGTATTGAATAGACTCACAGCTCAATGTTTACAGTGTATAATGTGCACTTATTCTTGTACAAAAATGTTGTACCAAATGTGTTCTTTTAGGAAGCAAGTCAGAAACCTAAATGTCCAGCTCGTCCACCACAACCTGACCCCTCAAAGCTACGAACCTTACGACTTTCCAGGCTCAGGCCCACAGACGAATTACAAGCTAAAACATGTAATCTATCGCTGGAGAATCAAAACATTCCTACATACATAGATGTGTTGTCTGACAAGTCGCCAGCTAAGGTACTGAGTTTCACAGCACAGAACTAGTTTAATTTTTACAAAGTTTTTATAACTTGAATGCACTTTTGTCAGTAGGATGTAGCTCCTGCCAGGCCACCACCTCCAGTATTGACAAGATCATTCCTCTATCAGTCCAAAGAGACAAAGGTGTGCCTTTCTCTTAAAGCATTCTTCAATCATTTGTATCATTTCTCATCTATGTTACATATTCTGTGGATCTTTTGACCTTTTTGTAGGATTCAAACAGTCATGTAGAGACAACGGACATCGAAAATACAGAAACACCTTTGTCTAACGGGAACCATGTGGAAACAGATGACGGTTCGTCATACGCCGATGTTCTTTCCAACGAGAGAAGGCTCAGAGTAAGCTGGAGATGATGATTGATTGCCATAGGGAATAATATCTGGGAAACTCTGTAGCACTGTTGTTTCAGAGCACTGATGTCCCTGAAGGTTCTTAATTGCTTCTTTGTCAGGATGTAGAACCTTAAATGCGTACATGCTAAACACTTTCTGTTGGTTAATTGATTAAAGATGGGGTATGTTTGAGAAATGCTTCAGAAAACTGAGTCGGGACAACAAAACAAAAATCAAAACAAACGTGTAGCCAATGAGCAGAAAGGGGCGTGTCTTGTCATTATGACAAGGGCGTGTCTTGTCATTATGGCCGGAGAGAGTGTTCAGTGCGCATGTGTGACAGCAGAAAGTGGTTTAACATTGACATGGAGGATAAAAACAAAGAAAGAAAGCGAAGAAAGGCTTACGATAAGGCAAGAAGTAGGACCCGTGTTAATATAGGATCAGCTTTCCAGCGCTGGAGAGAACTGAAGGAGCAGGAAGTTGGCGCATATTCACAGATTGGAGTTTCCTGAGTAAATAACTCCTGAGTTAAACGCTGTTACTACACAAATAACACCTCTTTTCTATCGTAGTAATGTAGAGACGCAGCTACAACCGTGTTTTGCTAGTAACAGCGTTTAGCTCAGGAGTTATTGACTCGGGAAACTCCAATCTGTGAATATGCGGCCAACTTTACTTAAGACGCCGAGGCGCATTTTTCCTTCTTGATAGGTGAGTAACGTTGGTTTTGCTTTGTTACACAGAACTAATATATGCCTTTGTCCTTTGCATGATTATGCTTGTGTGTCATTTTTGCTTGTTTGTTTATCTGCAATCGTATTGTTCTTCCCTTCAGTTATGATAGACACATTTCTTTCCCTTAGTTGCCTGGGTTATGTGTGTGTGTGTGTGGGCGGAGCTATCGATACAGGGGTGGGAACCGTTTGGGTTAGGGGCGTGTTTGTTTTGGTGATTTCAAATGTCAACATTGGCTTTCAAACATCGGAGACCCCACCTTTAATTGTAGTAAATTTCCTCCAGTTTTCGAGGTAACTAGATGGATTGGTGACTAAACTTTTCCTGGGTGTAACTAAGTACAGTATGTGCATACATGTAGAACCCTGTGATTGTGATGATCTTGAACGTTCCTGAAACCTAGATCTCCTGTGACCCTGAACAAGATAAACCCATTACTCTGTATGGAAAAAATAGTTCCACAAGATGATGAACATACAGCAACGATAAATGTTATACTGTTAAATTATTCATTCATTCATTTATTCATTCATTCATCTTCTACCGCTTATCCGTACTATCTCGGGTCATGGGGAGCCTGTGCCTATCTCAGGCGTCATCGGGCATCAAGGCACTGTTAAATTATTTTGTACAAAATTGTTTATTTTCTACAGCAGCTAAAAAATGAATAGAAAAACTAAGACTTAAGAAACACATAACTTTCCATTCTGTAATGTTTACACATTCTGTACTGTTACTACATGGAACAATTGCACATCATGCTTGCATGTAACATGTAGCATACTGAACATCATATTCTATTACTACTTCTTATTTCTGTAACATTCATTCATTCATTCATCTTCTACCGCTTATCCAATCTACCTCGGGTCACGGGGAGCCTGTGCCTCAGGCGTCAACGGGCATCAAGGCAGGATACACCCTGGATGGAGTGCCAACCCATCACAGGGCACACACACACTCTCATTCACTCACGCAATCACACACTACGGACAATTTTCCAGAGATGCCAATCAACCTACCATGCATGTCTTTGGACCGGGGGAGGAAACCGGAGTACCTGGAGGAAACCCCCGAGGCACAGGGAGAACATGCAAACTCGACAGACACAAGGCGGAGGCGGGAATCAAACCCCCAACCCTGGAGGTGTGAGGCGAATGTGCTAACCACTAAGCCATCGTGCCCCCCCTTTCTGTAACACAGTTTCATAAATTTAGTTTATTTATATGTGCAGTCAAAGGAGGAGCAGCTAGGATTTTAATACACTATAAGTTAACAAATATGTGACAAATAAAATCTTAGGTTCACATAAAGGAATTTTTAGAGACATCAAGTTTTAATGACATTTATTGAAAAGTTTTTCACCTTATCACTTAACAGATCATGAGGAGATCCCGAGAACAGATCCCAATCAGATCCCAATCCTGAGGAAAGTGTGTTTTGTGCTTATTAAGTGAGGCTGTTGAGGGAATGGCTGCTTATAGACTATATTTCCAGAAGTATCTCTTCTGGAAAGGCTTTCCTATAGATTTTGGAGTGTGGCTATGGGGATTTGTGCTTATTTAGCCAGAAGGGCATTAGTGAGGTAAGGAACTGATTGGAAATATGAAATCAGCATTCTAGTTCATCCCAAAGGTGTTTATTTAGGTTGGGGACAGGATCTTTGACTCCAATTTTAGCAACCATGTCTACATGGAGCTTGCTTCATGCACAGGTGCAATGTCATGCTGGTACAGGTTTAGGCCTCTGAGTTCCAGTGAAGTAAAACTGAAATGCTACAGCATGCAAAGACATTCTGTAGAATTGTGTGCTTCTAGCTTTGTAGCAACAATCCAGGGAACCACATATTGGTGTCCACAAATGTTGGACCATATAGTATAGGCTCTGTAACATAAATGAACTAATCTGATTTGAGGACATTCCACAAAATGTCCTATTGCATGCCACTGTGTGTTTTATTCCATACAATCTGTGCACTATTTCAATTAGAGGTTAGGTTTTAAAGCATGTTACGAACACTGCAAAAATATTTACACTATTGTCCGGTATTTTGTCTGTTCTTACCCATTCATAGAATCGTCCCACATCTGTAAATTCCCCTCCTCCTCGTCCTGTTTTTCCGCCTCGGCTTTCTCTGTCACTTCCACGAAAATCAGTACTATGCCAGTCCCAGTCGGCCGGGCCTACTGAACATGTTTATGAAAGCATTGACGATGTTTTGTCACAGGTAACGAACAAAGCAGCACTGAAATTATTTACATGCTCAGTACAAAATTCTGTGTGGAATGACATTTGCACAAAAAACAGGATAAAGGTGGAGAGAGAGGATTATCCGCTGGCCTAACAAGAAAAGGACGTTTTGCTACTTACCACTCATGGAGTGAAGCATTTAGTGTGGATGGAGACCGCACTGCAAGGGTAAAACACGTCTAGACTTGATATCAAACTCTATAGAGTTAAGGATTTCCTTAGTTTTTAAACTTACTGTGCTTTTGATTTCAAGTCAGTGATTTTATTTTTAATGCATTTTTATTTCATTTTTCCATCAAACTATCTTAGAAATGACTTAGACTTTATGAACTACAATTATACAAACAGTTTATTTGTCTGTCAGATAAAAGTGAAGTAACAGTTATATAATATTCCTATGAAAGGTCCAGATAAGCAGCATTTTTTAAATAATGTATACATCAGGAATGAATTAAAATGTATTCCATTTTTTTTCCTCGCACTGGTGCTTCATTTACAACTTTTGACTAGAACCATGGGATATGAACAGATATGATTTGCTTTTGTCTTTAAATATTCAGTTTTCATCATCAAAATTTTATTACAAGTTTTCCATACCATGTTTGTTGAATTAAACCAGTTGAAATCTGATAAAAATTTATACTGGTTTTGATTCTATAAAATGGAATAAAGCATCATCTTTCTTTTCTTTAGGAGCTGGATATCTTGTTAGAATGGTGGAGAAGTATAGGAGGTGAGTGAGATACTGCTTACATCCAGTGCATAATGGTTAAACCCTTTACTAGCTGCTGACTTTGAAAAGGACATTTGTAAATGGGGCAAAAATCAGACCAGTTTGATCTCTTTTAGGGTTGGAGAATCTACAAAGCTATCAACAAGAGGAAACAAAATCAAAGTATGTATAATTATTTAATAAAAAAAAAAAGAACTCTGCATTATAGAAGGGTACAGAATCACGACCTGATGGTGTTTGTCTTCTCTCTGATTTAGACCGCTGATCTCAGTGGCACAAAGAGTAAAAACAGCCATGCGTCTGTATGAGCTGCTTTTAATTCAGCGTTGTACTGACCTGCTAAACCATGTCACAGAGCTCCACTGCACTGCGGACAGTCTCGTCAAGTCGAATAAGAAGGCTCGACTTGCCAAGCTCACAGGAGGCACCACTGGTGCGGTTGGTGGTGTTACTATTGCAGCAGGCCTTGCTCTTGCCCCACTGACCTTTGGAGCCTCATTGGTGGCAACCGGTATCGGCGTCGGAATCGTTGCCGCAGGAGGAGTCGCAGGGGCATCAGCATCCTTCAGCAAAAAAAAGAAAGGGAATTGGTTAAAGGACAAGGTGGAGAAAATCATAAATAGCTACAAAACCCAGATAGAAGATATTCTAGCATGCCTCAGGTTTATTGATATAGGAATGGAGCAGCTCAGAAAGGAGGATAACACCAAGCTGAATGAAATGGGTGCTCAGTTGGCGAAAATAGGCAGAGTTGCTCAGGAAATGGAAAACATACACTCCATGGATGTCGTAAGTGATTGTTTTGGCATCCTGGAGGATTTGGATTTCTATTTCTTAGAGGAGGATGATCCAAAAACTAAGAAGAACTCTAACACCCAGCTTGCTCAGAAAGTCTATGAGGTGGCTGACAAACTCAAAGAGTGTGTGGATCAGCTGATACGGATTAAAAACCTCTTTCGATCAGTAGATGATAGTGTTTGATTAAAATGATACGTTTTGTAAGTTGTTGCATTGTATGTAGTTTTTTCTTATATATAAGTTTGTTTTTAATATAATAGTCCCTTTAACTTTCCTTACCTATCCAGTATGATGACAGTGAAGTACCACAGGTCTGTTAGAAGACAATAAACAGGAATGCGTTATGTTATGTGGCAGGCGCAAAGGAGTCGAGTATTTTTATAACAGTCAAGTCTTTAAAGCAATATTTATATATAATAATTGTAATAAAACTTTTTTTTTTATAAAGCCAATGATTTATAATGCAATTCATAATGTAAGATTGAAGTGAAAAAAAAGAATAATAAAAAAGAAATAACTGTATATATCATCAATATAATGTAAGCGATCACAGGAACTAACATGTCTTGTGGACATGTGACCACAGCATTAACTGTAATGTAACAGAGGAGGCTCAGAGGCAGACTCAGGATTCATATTCAGAAGCTTTAATGACACTTAATTTAATAACAAAACATTACGAACAGGGGGGCACGGTGGCTTAGTGGTTACGGTGGCACGGTGGCTTTGGGGGTTTCCTCCGGGTACTCCGGTTTCCTCCCCCGGTCCAAAGACATGCATGGTAGGTTGATTGGCATCTCTGGAAAATTGTCCCTAGTGTGTGATTGTGTGAGTGAATGAGAGTGTGTGTGTGCCCTGCGATGGGTTGGCACTCCGTCCAGGGTGTATCCTGCCTTGATGCCCAATGACGCCTGAGATAAGCGGTAGAAAATGAATGAATGAATGAATGAACATTACGAACACAGCACACAGTAGAAGACACATTTGAAATATCAGGATCAATATAATAATACATACTGAGTATCAGCAAGGCTTCAGGAACAGTTCAGCCCAGATATTTTCTGTATAAGTCCATGATTAGAGAAGGGCCCACAATGTCTCAGTAGGGACACTCAGGACCACACTCCTCCAGTCCCCCAAACTGGTCTTTCTGACAACATTCAACATGCTTTTGAGGACATTGCGGGACAACATTCAAGATTTTAGCCTCTTCAGTGTACAGGATTCATTTGAATGAAGCTTGAACATTGATCTCATGGGTCAAGAGTCAGATCAGAGGAAGAAGAATAACAAAAATTCAAATCAATTACTATTTCCCAGAGCATGCCCTCTTCTGGTGAGGAGGAGAAATATCACTTGTATCTTTGTAGCTATAAATGGCATTCTTTAATAAATTAAACATTTGCCATTGGCAAATTGCTGTTGTTTAAGAAGACTAAAGCACATCACCAGGTCATAATTATTTTATATAACAGCACCCCATGTCATTTTTTAGTTCTTAGTAATAGGATCAAACTAGATGAACTTGTTTGATGAATGCATACGTATTGTTTTGCCAGTCATTTGAAAGAAAGCTGACGAGATTCCACATTACAGCAAGTTTAAGGTTTTGTTTCAAGGCAAGCAATCGCGTTCATTTACACTTCATCGCAAAACTCGACAGCGTCAAGCGTAAGTTTAAGGATCCAACAGCAACGCAGTTGTAATGTTAAAGGTAAGAATCAAAATTTTGTTTAACAATATAAACATTCAAGCTTTGTAATTCAAGTGCCAATGACATATTGCTTAACTATAATGTTAGTAGTATTAGCAGTGAATGGAATTCCTGTTTTATCTTTGAATTTTTCATTTATTGTACAGTTTAGCTTTTAATTTTACACTTTTTTTGCCATTTTTAGTGTCAGGTCAATTCTTAAACAGAATAGAAAGGTCATCAAAGGTAGGCATGTAAAAGACTATAAGTGTACTATAAGGTAGAGCCCTGCGCAGGACTGTTTTTATAAACCCGCACGCGCCCGCTCCCGCTGAATTTCTGACCAGGACCGCCCGCGCCCGCAAGCTGCATGTTCCACTTCCGCCCGCACCCGCAAAGTTTGTGTCCACTCCCGCCCACTCCCGCGGATTTTTTCTTGAGAGCATGTGAAAATTTTGATTGTGTACAAATGATCAGACTAATTATTAGTTCAGGCTAATGTCCAGAATAACAGAATTAAACATGATTGCATTTCATTCATTCATTCATTCATTTTCTACCGCTTATCCGAACTACCTCGGGGAGCCTGTGCCTATCTCAGGCGTCATTGGGCATCAAGGCAGCATACACCCTGGACGGAGTGCCAACCCATCGCAGGGCACACACACTCTCATTCACTCACGCACTCGCACACTACGGACAATTTTCCAGAGATGCCAGTCAACCTACCATGCATGTCTTTGGACCGGGGGAGGAAACCGGAGTACCCGGAGGAAACCTCCGAGGCACGGGGAGAACATGCAAACTCCACACACACAAGGCGGAGGTGGGAATCGAACCCCCAACCCTGGAGGTGTAAGGCGAACGTGCTAACCACTAAGCCACCGTGCCCCCCATGATTGCATTTAAATAAGATAAATTAATACTAAACCAAAGCAACACACCTGACAAAAACATTTGTTTTTTATTATAAAACATTAACCGTTTTAACAAAACCACAACTAGCGGCACCTCATTTTTTAAACCTACTGCATGATACACAGACACGCACCAAATAATTAACTGTTAACAACTGTGCTTTTTCCTCAATATGTCGAGACACAGTGGTTGGATGTGGCAGCGCATCTCTCACATCAAATGTACCAAATTTAGCGGCTACGTTAACAAAGTGCCGAACTATGTCAACAAAGCCATTCCCGGCAACAATGTCATACAGTCTAATATCTTTACAGCAAAGTGCGACACATTTTTCCATAGTATCTTGCTTAACGTGAGCAGGAAGTGCTTTATTGGAGAATGAGAGCTTGCTTTGCCCACTGAGAACTGTGCAGGTATGTCGCCTCAGGCCAGACGTGCCAGATTTATGTCCGTTGTAAATTAACACTTTTGCACATTTATTGCAACTTACGAAGTTTAACTCTTTCCCATTTTTTTCAGTGACAATTGAGAATTGTGTCCAGATGTCTGACTTGCCTTGCTTTGCTTTTGTCAAGTAAACAGCCGCTTTAATCTTCTTCTCAACGTCATGTGTTGACTCCATTCTTATTATTAGGCTACACACCAAATCCCGGGTCCCGCGGATCTCCCGCTAAATTTTCTGACCGCCCACTCCCACCCGGGGCATAGATGAAACCGCCCGCTCCCGCGAGATTTGCGTTGGGTCCCGCGGGTCCCGTGGGAGCCCAATCCCAATGCAGCCCTCTACTATAAGGCCTACAAATAATCATATATTGTATTAACACACAGTATGTACTCAAACTTTCAGAATGTTAAATTTAATATAAGTAAATATTAATAGCACAAGAGGACATAAAAAATATTGACACTGTGGTTTAGTGGTTAGCAATTTTAGGGTAGGGGGTTTATGTGTGCATGGGGTTTGCATTTTCTTCTGGGCTTAACCTGGGCTTAACCTCCAGTTCCTCCATCTGCCCAAAGACAGGAATTGTAGGCTAATTTGGCATCTCTAAATTGTCTGCAGTGTGTAAATGGGTGTGTCAATGTGTCCCGTGATGGGTTGGCTCCCCATCCAGGGTGTCCCCCACCCTGCGCCCTAAATGTCCTGGGATAGACTCCATTTTCCCATGACCGTATGAAGGAAAAGCTGTACAGAAAATGGTGAGATTGATGGAAATGTCAAAATGAGTGATATATGAAGTCATTAAGCATTAGCATCTCATTCTTTTATTTACAGTTGGGAGTGTTGGAAAACAAAACAGAGTCTCAAATTGGATTAACCAGCACTGTTTGAAATGCATTCTTCATTATGTAAATAGCCTCTTTAACCACGTTCTGTTAGTCATCCTCTACCCATCATTGGTGTAAATCTTTTGGACCACGGCACTGCTGGAAATCTGTGGACAGATTCTCAATCCAGCAACTCAGTTATGTCACTGCACCTGATTCAGTTGTACAAAGATCTCACACATGGTAATGCCAGTGCTCACCAAAGTACTTTCTTCACGCAAATAAATGCAGTTTACTGTGTAGGTATAGTCAAAATGGCTTGCATGATTTTCTTGCATGTGTATGCACATAAATGTTCATTCATTCATTCATCTTCTACCGCTTATCCGAACTACCTCGGGTCACGGGGAGCCTGTGCCTATCTCAGGTGTCATCGGGCATCAAGTCAGGATACACCCTGGACGGCGTGCCAACCCATCACAGGGCACACACACACTCATTCACTCACACACTACGGACAATTTTCCAGAGATGCCAATCAACCTACCATGTATGTCTTTGGACCGGGGGAGGAAACCGGAGTACCCGGAGGAAACCCCCGAGGCACGGGGAGAACATGCAAACTCCACACACACAAGGTGGAGGCGGGAATCGAACCCCGACCCTGGAGGTGTGAGGCGAACGTGCTAACCACTAAGCCACCGTGCCCCCCCACACATAAATGTATTCATTTTAATATTTCAACATACTTTCTAGAAGTTTCTTCACGGAACGTCAAGGAACAGAAGTACAGAAACTCATGCAAAATATAAGAACCAAACAAATCTAAATGTTTATTAATAATAAACGTGTAAGGGAATTAAAAGGCAACAATATTTATTCTCTGTTCCCTGTGACTGTGTCTTATGGCTGTTTCTATGCTTATTACTGTGATAGATTGTGGATTTGGATAAGAAGCCACCACCAAACAAATCCATACTGGACAGGATTATCAAAGCAGGTGGTCGACGCTTACCAGGCATGGTGCCTTCAAGCCCTATTCCTAATTCTGAGCAACTGAGTCAAGGAGAAGTGCTGACTGTACAGGTACCAAAGGATGGAATGATTTCTTCTTCTAGGCGCACCTTCTCACCAAAGTCATTTGTCTTCTGAAAACAAAAAAGGGGTCCTGCAAGAAGCCAAAGAAAAGTCCTATTGTGCTGAAGTCTTCCCTGTTTCTGACATTAATGCTGACATGAGTGACTCCTTCAAAAAATGCTAAAAAAAAAAAAAAAATGTACTTTGTAAAGTTGATTTTTTTGGTGACGCATGTCATATAACTCAATTTACCTTAAAGTTCAAAACCGTGTCAATCCTGTATGCCGCCATGATAATGCACAAATCATATTTCCCCTATAGAATTCATGTCAACTTTAACAAATCTTCAGTGTTTAAGGATAATTTTTCCTCTGTCTATTAGGACGATAATGGAGACTTCATGGAATGGTGGTATTTGGAGGAACGTAAGTTGAAAAACATACAATATAATATTAGAATTATGTACAATAAATGTACCAGAATTTTTAGTATTTTTGTAATTACATTCAAGTATTGTCTAGTAGAATTTAAGCTGCTTATAATAACTGCATATCAGCAATTGAAGTCTTATTCAGTTTACAAGCACAGAACCTTCAGCACTGTACGATGTTAGATCACGCACATTGAAATATGCTATTCCCATATCTACATAAAATTCTCAGAAGCTGCCCTTATGTATTATAACTATATATTATGTCACTGAAACATCTGGTTGACCCTGGATATGAACCCTTTTTTTTACTTTCAGCCTGGAAGGAACTTGACCATCCTAACGCAGAGCAAGTTGATGCAAAGTAAGTGTCAAAAATTCTGTTTCTGAATGAAGACACTCGGGAATCTATTACATACTACGAAAAATGTCCATTTTCCCTGTTCTCTCTCTCTCTCTCTCTCTCTCTCTCTCTCTCTCTCTCTCTCTCTCTCTCTCCAGGTCCCTAAAACAAAAAGCTGAAAATCTAATAAAAGCTCTAAATGTGTATGATTACCTCCTATCTAAACAAGGAGTGATTCTGCAGAGTCACATTAAAGAACTAGAGGAAGTGGTGGAGAACATTGACAAGGAGGTGAAGACAGCAGATAGTACCAGGGGAACTCTAGGGGCAATAGGACTGACGGCTGCTGTCGGAGCTGTCATATATGCCCCAACGACCCGAGTGGCTTCCTTAGCAGTGGCTGCAATTGGGTTTGGAGTTACAGCATTCTGGGCTGTTATTTCCAACAAACGTCCCACCAATGTGAACAGGAAGAAAGTAAAGACAATCTTCAAAGACTGCTCTACACAGTTAGAGGAAATCGAGAGGTGTCTAAAGTTTATCAGCTCTAATATGGCATGTCTGAATAAACACGATTTGTCCGCTTCAATTGGGGTGGATTCCAAAGCAGAAAAGGTTTTTAGAATGGTGAATAACAGTGACGGTGGAAACAGTGTAAGAGTGATCAGTGCAGTCAGTAAGTGCTCAGGCCTGATCCAAGGCTTTGTGCTGGGTATGGATACGTGTTTCTGCAAAAACGACAACGAAAAACTCAAGAAGCTGAAACGGGGCTCAGAAACCAAATTTGCTAAACAAATCTCTGTGCTGATAAAGCAGGTGCAAGTCAGCCTTGATCAGCTGATGAGTTATAAAACTGTGGTGAAATTTGCAGACATATAGAACATAATTTGGGAGGGATTATAGATATAGTATGATGGTGTTATATAGTCTTATTATATCATTTACTAGTGAAATTTGAAATGCTGCTATATACTATATAATAAACATGAAGGATATAAGTATATTTTCATGTAAAAAATCAAATTAGTTGATTGGTGGAGTCTTTGGGTTAGTATGTTTCCAGAGCCTTTCTTTTAATGCTGGTTTCTTTATGAAATCTTCTATGTGAAATCTGTCTGTAGAATGAATGCACTTTTTCATGTTACATGTGATGTAACCTTTTTGCACTTTAGCGGTTAAAAGTTTTGCTGGACAATACTTAGAGGAGAAGTTGTTGTTGTTGTTGTGACCATGCTATTTACTGTCACTGACTGAAGTGATTAATATATTCCAAAATAAACATACCTGTATTAAAGTGAGTTTCGTGACACTTCAATTTTATGTAGGAAAATTATTGACATGAATGCGGAAAAAAGTAGCAAACTATATGTACTTTCATTCAGGTTAACTTGATCTGTATTTTTTTTAATATAATTAAATCTTAATACTTGAGTGAAATTATATATAATTTCATATAATTATATATATTCTTATTATAACAAATAGAAATATAAATTAGCTCTTCTTCTCTCTATACCAAGTGTAGAATATGGTCAAACAGGCGATTACAGAACAGCAAAACACAACCAGTATGCAATAAAACTGATTCAAATGAACCAATGATGTCTCCGGTCTCTGGTCTAATAAATGGATGATAGTAGTAAAGATATTAGGGGTCCGATATCTTAAACACTGGGCCTCAACAGACTGATAAAGGATCAAGCATACAGACATCGTCCATCTGTCCAGCTTCACGTATTGCTATTGTTTTCCAACAGCTACATACAATATGAGTCGTACACACACCTGCAACAAAGTTGGAGCATATGAGGCAGAAGAGAAGTGGCTGGTGAAGGCTGGTTCAATTCATCATAAATAGTGAAAGAAACAGATAAAGAACAGATTTCTCTATTGATATACAAATGAGTTTGTGTTCCTGCACCTAGGACTTGCCTGGCAAAACAAGGTCAGATGAACTTGTGTAGACTTATGTGGACGAGCTCGGTGACTCAGTGATCTATTTCAAGGTAAACTCTGCTGAGCTATTTTATTTCTGCTGAGACAAATATTTTCCCTCATATATACAATTAGCACTAGGGCTTTGTTTTCTCTCTCTCTCTCTCAAAAAAAAAAAAACGTAACTGACATCTAAGCAACTGCGTAGACAGAGCATCAGCTCCCGGTAGTAAAAATAGGAAAATGGTAGTAATGACAGTTAAAATATCTGACAGGAGATTCTACATTCCATAAGGTTTAATAAGATTATTTCTCAGCAAAAATCTCAGTTCACTTACACCATTCATGCTAGAAGGTATCTAGTGCAGTTAATCTTTGGATCCTGCAACAACTCTGCTAAAAATGGCAAGGGTAAGAATGAAATTTAGACTTTATTTAAAAACTTGCGTTGAATTCTATGTTAATTTCAAATTCATCATCTTCTACCGCTTATCCGAACTACCTCAGGTCACAGGGAGCCTGTGCCTATCTCAGGCGTCATCGGGCATCAAGGCAGGATACACCCTGGACGGAGTGCCAACCCATTGGGCACACACACTCTCATTCACTCACACACTATGGACAATTTTCCAGAGATGCCAATCAACCTACCATGCATGTCTTTGGACCGGGGGAGGAAACTGGAGTACCCGGAGGAAACCCCCGAGGGACGGGGAGAACATGCAAACTCCACACACACAAGGTGGAGGCGGGAATCGAACCCCGACCCTGGAGGTGTGAGGCGAACGTGCTAACCACTAAGCCACCGTGCCCCCTAATTTCAAATTGATTTTTTTAATTTGTTGTTTATTGTTTTCATTTGTCATGTCTAGTTTCATATATGCATAAGACTTAAAAGACAGATATACTGATTTAATGATATTATACATAGCATGATACTCTTAATAGGCTTAATGTTTTATATATTTAAATACAGTATATACATATAAACAATTTCATTTAGTTGTTCCTAAACATATACCATTTCCTGTGTTTCATACAGTATGTGGTCCCCAAGGAGAATAATGTAGAGGACAGCATCAGTTCCCTTAAAATGCAGTATACAATTAAAGCATTGCATGAATCTAGAGCTCAAGGGAGGATATATATTCTACACATAGAGTGAGTAGAGAGATATATCTGATGAATGTTTCCATCTGTTTGACCTGCTGTCATGCAGTGGTTCCCAAACTCAATCCTACATCATACTCTTAGCCAAAAGTTAAATGTAGAACGCTAAAAAAAGGTCTTTGGTTTGGTTCCATGGAGAAACCCCAGAGCAGATGGTTTACCATTTTGAAAGACAGAGTTCAGTTAATTCTTTTTATGTTGAATAAAGTGCATATTATGAGGATTTAATACAAAACAACACAACTATCTGTTCAGACAACAGATATAAATACGGATTTAAGGCTATTGACTTGAACACAGTGGGATATACATTTTAAATTTAATTCAAAATTAATGGTACAGTTAGCAACTTAATAAAACTAGAACATAAACAACAAACACATAGCAATATTTATCGATTGTCTAGATATCACACAACTTTCCACTTTCCAAAAAAAATTTTCAAAATCAGCATTTTGAACAAACTAGAAAAAACACCTTCCAGATGTCATAAAACTCCTTGCTACATATGTATGTTTCTCAAGAGAATGGATTAGTGGTGGCTCAAGTGCTTAAGGCTTTGGGTTGTTGACTGGAGGATTAAGGTTCAAGCCTCAGCACTGTCAAGCTGCAATTGTTGGGCCCTTGAGCAAGGCCCGTAACACTCTCTGCTCCAGGGGTGCTGTATCATGACTGACCCTGCGCTCTGACCCCAACCTCCAAAGTTGTGATATGTGAAGAATGAATTTCACCTTGTTGTAATGTACAGTATGTGTGACAAAAATAAATGAATTATGACTGATGGTTTATACATACAGTACAGTTTAAGACACCTGGGGGTTTATATTAGTCTGTAGTCTAGTCTGATTATATTTTACTGAGATGTTACGAAACATCTCTAAAGAACAGGTTTGTGCTGTTTCATGTAAAACATAGCTTTTTAAAGGTGTGGTTGATGTCTTAACCTTCAAAACAAGTATACGCTTTGCAAAATTTACCTTTCGGTGTCATGGGGTGGAAATTCATTTTATTACGGTACTTGAGTGCATATACTGAATGCATACAGTAGCTATTACCTTTTGTGTATAATTAAATTATAGTACTGTTGCTTTTTAAAAATGAAAAAAACATTTTAAATGTGTTACATTTCTATTTCATCCTTATATTTATGATCTATAAAATTAGCACTAGGTTTTCTCTAAAAATTCAAACAAACTTTCTTTAAAACAATTTGTAAGTGCAATCCAAGTGCCTGCTTCATTCACAGCTTTAGAATAAAGAAACTCAAACTATTAAACTCATGTACTTTGCATGATTGTTATTCATTGAGAATGCTATGCAGTTCCTAACTGAAAGTGAAAAGTAAAGGGTAATAATGATGATAATGAATCATGATAAGTCCACACCTCTCTTTGTTTTGACAAGTAGGGTGGAGTACATTATGAAAACCTCTCAATCATTACACTTAAATAACTATTACATATAATTAAATAAAAACAACTAAATATTACAAAAAATTTGTCCATAGTGTGTGATTGCGTGAGTGAATGAGAGTGTGTGTGTGTGTGTGCCCTGCAATGGGTTGGCACTCCGTCCAGGGTGTATCCTGCCTTGATGCCCGATGACGCCTGAGATAGTCACAGGCTCCCCGTGACCCGAGGTAGTTCGGATAAGCGGTAGAAAATGAATGAGTGAGAGAGTGAGTAAATATTACAACTCCAAATGATCAGAATATTAAACCTCTTTTCTTTTGTACATCATGTATTTATTAGCATGAGTGGGTTCCGGTGATACAGCAACACTGATCAGGCTAAAGAGGTTACTTAAGAGGAATGAATGAAATTCATTTATTAGTGTAGGATATAGGAACGAGAACAAAAATCTAAATCAGCACCAATACACTTCATAGTCATGATAAGTAATGTTACATTTATATAGTCAAATCTTGTATGACCAAGGCTAATTATTCTGTATAGTTTGGATATGTTCCAGTCAATGATCAAAAAAAAAATGGAAGAGCATCATGGTGGTACAACGACTAACTAAATGCTACTCTGTTTTTAATCATTTCTGGTGTCTAATGCAACAACTTGCACACAGATTTACATGTTTGCAGTTTCATGTAAAAAAGACTGGGTATGAATAATTGTTAATATGGTGCCATTTATGTAACATTTTTGGAAGGAGTCTCCAGTGTCAGAATATCATGTGCAAAGCTTTCTGAAACAGGATGGAGTCTTCAGTAGGGGGAGCTTTTCAGTTTCTTATTACCTTCAGAAGTGAGAACATGAGATGCTGAGGCTGGTGAGAGAATGAATGTTTGTAGCTGCTATAATGTAAGCGCTACCATGAGCAAAAATGTTTCATGGACCTTCTGCAACAGTAGCATAACTATCAACCGATATAATGGATCCTAAATCTTTAACTTGTTAATTAATAATAATCCTTTGCATTGGGAAATCATGCATCACACCACTCCAGCATTGAATATTTTCCTATAACAGCACACTCCAATGTGTTTTTTCCTTTAATTATTCAATCATACTATTCGTTGCTACGTTCAGACGCTTCTGTTATTGACATGAGTGATGTTTTCAGTGTTTTATTCAGTGAAATGCCATGTCTGTATGACAGAAGTGCAAATAAATGCTGACAGGAGAGTCTACATTCCATCAGGTCTATAAAGGCATTCACAGTATTTTATGTCTGTCATGTGTGAAAACCTCAGTTAACATTCAGCACTCACACTAGATGATATCTAGTGTAGTAAGTCTTTAGATCCAGCGACAACATTATTGAAAATGGAAAAGGTAAGAATGAAATTTACATTTAGTTTTTATTTTAATTTAATATTAAAATGTTCAATTTAATTGTACAAATACTAATTCGGCTCAATTCTCAAATACTCAGCTATTTTGTAAACAAACAAAATTAATACTAAATTAATACTAATTTCTTATTCCATCTAGTTTCACATATGCATAAGACTTAAAATGCAGACAATTTTGATTCTGGAAGAACTTGCATTTTTCCTTGTTCTATTCTCCTCTTTTCTCTATCCTTTACAATTTAGATATATATAGTTTATTTTAAATCAATTCACTATAATGAATTGGCAGAGTAGGCGTTCTTTAAAACTCAGTGTTTTTCAAACTATAGTCAAATACAATTATAGCTATTTTGTCATTGTGTAAATCAGCTTCTCTGGTGTTTTATTTATATCTGAACTTTTCCACAGCCTCCTGTTCCCGCACCTAGAAAAAGGAGAGAAAACTTGGTAAAGCAAAAAGACATAGGTTCAGAGGAATTCTCAAATGATATGGTATGTTATATTATTACATTTTTTATTTAACTCAAGTGTTTTTGAGAGAAAGAAATTGCTTTGTGCAGCTCGAATTTTCAGGTGCTGAATAATTAATGATACTATTAAAAGCTATATCAAGCTTGTGCTACCATTGAAAATAAGAGTCTAAACCTTTGTGTCGGTGTGATAGCCCATGACCCAGAATAAGAAGCCACCACCAGTTCCACCTAAAGTCCTCAAAATTGTCCGAGCAGGTGGGCAAGCTCTACCTGGCATGGTGCGTTCCTACTCTCAACCTGAATATGTTGGAAAGAAAGGACAGGAGTTAACTGTGGAGGTAACCTGGGACTGCATTATTTTCATTTACATATAACAAATTAATAAAGACACACAAAAAGTTGGTCTAAGTATGACAAACCCCAATTATATATTACAATTATATATGGAAGGAATAATCCACAATGGGGTATGATGTAATAGGAAAATAATAAATGATGGGGTGGTGTGACAATTATTATTTTATTATTATTTCAGTAACAACACATCAAGTGTTCTGTTCTTCTTATACTGCAGCAAATCATATTTAATTCAATGCCAGGTTAATGATTTGTTTAGCTGCGTAATGATGATCTAGTTATGTTTAATGTTTTATAGATGTAAATACATATAAGCAAATAAAAAAACATTTTCTTTTTATTTTATAAAAAAAAAAAAAAAATTATTTCTAAAAATATACCATTTTTTTTTGTTTCTTATGTGGATTTCAAGGAGAATAATGCAGAGGATGGCATCCGATCCCTGACACTGCAGGATACAAGTCAAACTTCAGGCGAATCCAGTGATCAGGGAAAGAATACAAGTGCTAGAAGTAATGTGAGTAAAGTTATATATCTGTTAGCTGTTTCTGAATTGTCCATCAGTTCTACCAGCTGTAATGCAGTGGTTTTCAATCGAGTCCTATACTATATGCTCAGACAAATACTTAAACTGTACTATAGATATCCAGATGCCTAATAATGAAAAAAGAGTAGATGACAGATTACAAATTACACATGAATACAGCCCCTTGATTTTTACATTTTTGTATAACAATTTAAAGAGAATCTTCAAAACACATTCTTGATTTTTTTTTTTTAATTTACAATTTCATGTGTTTTTAGGTATTGACTCAGCAGACTTGGGTTATGAATTCTCAAATGTTATATCAGAGAAGTGTTTCTCTTCCGGCGCAGAGCTCAGCTCAGAGACAGCAGGATGAAGAGGTTGCTAAATGTCAAGTGTCACAATCAAATTTGTGTACTCCGTAAAGCCAATTCTCATGAACTGTAAAGAAAATCTGTATAATATTAGGAATAACTAGTCATTTTCATTTTCTTAACTGATTTGTTAAGCAATATCACAATTTCCTATTGAACCTATGTGTCAAACCGTCACCAATATCGTGCACAGATTTTAGATCTCATCAGAAATATACAATGCGAGTATATGACTTAGTGCTGTAGTATAGCTACATTTTTTTTTGCCTCTCATAGCACAATGAAGACATTATGGGGTGGTGGCACTCGGAGGAACGTAAGTTTAATAACATTATGCTAGTAGATGTATTATTCAGAGACTTGTGCACACAAGGTATAGTTTCAAATTGGCATGTGTCACTGTTTATCTTATGTGTGACTCTGACGTACAATTCTAGCACGTCAGTCCGTATTTTCTAGCCCAGATTTTTTTCGACTTTGATGTATTCTCCCTTACGTTGCTCACTGCACATCCTGACTGTCAGTGTGAACAGAGCTGCCTCTGGTTTTTGTATGTTTGTTTATGTGTCTATATGCATTTTGTTTTAATTCGTATCTTGCCCCTGTCCTGTCATTGGTTGTCTTATAGTCTGCGTATTTGAGCTCTTATTTCCCATTGCTCCATTGACAAGTCTCATTGTTTGTTTTGTTTGTTTCTGCGTTTCACAAAATCCTCTCTAAATATGCATAACTTTTCCAGCATAAATATTCATACACATTTTAGACTTAATTCAAATTAAATCTAAGTTTATTAAAATCTGTCTGATATTGAATATGGACCATCTTTCTTTTCAGCCTGGAAGAATTATACTGACACAAAGGAAGATGATGCAAAGTAAGTGTGACTGTAAGACATGAATGCTTGTATGATTTAAGACTGATGGTTTAGACGTACGTTACAGTTGAAGACACTTAGGGTTCTATTTTTAACTCAATCACATCATATCTATGCTATTGGTCTAGAATGGGCATTTTCATTTCATTTCATACATTTTTCTTTTTTTCTTGACATTTGGATTGTAAAAATTCAGGACCTTGAATTCGATGAAGCTTCCACTCATTGCCTGTCTTTCTCCATTTCTCCCTCAGAACATTCACACAAAAAGCCAAAAATCTAAAAAAGGCTCTTAAAGTATATGATCACCTAAGTTGTGATCAAGGAGCAAATCTGCAGGGTCACATTATAGCGCTAAATGAAGTGGCCAATAGCATTGACAAGGTCCATAAGGGGGTGAAGATAGCAGGTATTACCGGAGGCGCTGCAGGGGCAGTAGGGATTGCAGCTGCTGTTGGAGGTGTCATACTTGCCCCAGTGACTGGGGGGGTTTCATTAGCAGTGACTGCAGTTGGAGTTGGAGTTGCAGCAGCCGGAGGAGTCACTGGAGCCTCAGCTGCCATCACCAACATGGACAGGAAGAAGGTGGAAACAATCCTGCAAGACCACTGTACACAGATAGAGGAATTTGAGAAATGTGTCAAATTTATCGGTACACATATCGAAGGTCTGAAAAAATACAACCTGTCTACATTGAAGGGGGTGGATTGGACAGCAGTGAAGATGGCTAGAATGGCACATAAATTAGGAGACAGTGTGGGAGTGATCGGCACAGTCAGCAAGTCCTTGGGTCTGATCCAAGGCTTTACGCTCGGCATGGACATGTACTTCAGCAAAGAAGACTCCAAGCAGCTGAAGAAAGGCTCAGAAATCAAATTTGCCAATCAAATCCGCAAGGTCTCAAAGCAAATGCAGACCAGCCTTGATCAGCTGATGGAATTTAAAACAACAATGAATTCTGATGACGGGGGCACGGTGGCTTAGTGGTTAGCACGTTCGCCTCACACCTCCAGGGTCGGGGTTCGATTCCCGCCTCCACCTTGTGTGTGTGGAGTTTGCATGTTCTCCCCGTGCCTCTGGGGTTTCCTCCGGGTACTCCGGTTTCCTCCCCCAGTCCAAAGACATGCATGGTAGGTTGATTGGCATCTCTGGAAAATTGTCCCTAGTGTGTGATTGCGTGAGTGAATGAGAGTGTGTGTGTGCCCTGCGATGGGTTGGCACTCCGTCCAGGGTGTATCCTGCCTTGATGCCCAATGACGCCTGAGATAGGCACAGGCTCCCCGTGACCCGAGGTAGTTCGGATAAGCGGTAGAAGATGAATGAATGAATGAATGAATTCTGATGACATATAAAAACCCAGTTTGTTCCTATATTGTATCTGGGGTGTTTGCAGATTATTATTATTATTATTATTATTATTATTATTATTGTTTTATTTTATTATTATTATTATTATTATTATTATTATTATTATTATTATTATTATTATTATTATTTGTATTTTCATTTTATTTTTAATTATTTTATTTTTATTGGATTATTTGTGGATTATATACTAACATATTATTATTATTATTATTATTATTATTATTATTATTATTATTACTACTACTACTACTACTACTACTACTACTATGAATGCCAACTTCCCACTATTCAAATAACTAGTTATTAAAAAGAGAGATAAGATATTTTAAATTCCATGTGGTGATAAAGGCATACAGGGAAATTTTATTTTGAGGCCAAACCTGACAGAAAAAAACGCACTGAGAAATTGAGTAACAATATAGACAATGTAAAACTACATTTATGTATTAAAATGTTTATTAAAATATTTAAAAGGGAATGTTGTTTTAAACCTGTGAAATTAAATGAACATCATACTCTCATGTAAAAAAGCAACTTACTTATACTTAAAAAAGCAAATTACTTATTTAAAATTGATGTAACCCAGTACACATCATTTCTGTTCATTTGCTCTCATATACCTGACTATTGCTACGAAGTTTGCTCATGAATTAATCAGAAAGAAATAAAAGGGAACCAAAACCAGCATTGATGGCTCTTGTTATTTGGTATTGTATGACAAATAATTTTACATTTGTTGTGATATATCTTGTGTCTGACTATAAAAAGAAATACTACTATACTATGCCATAAAATAAATTACAACTACTACAGTAACGTCATCAACTATTACTACTACTACTACTACTACTAATAATAATAATAATAATAATAATAATAACAATAATAATAACAATAATAATAATAATTATTATTATTATTGTTATTATTATTATTGTTATTGTTATTACTATTATTATTATTATTATTCTCTGAATCTTCTGGACTTTTGTCTTGTTCTGGTCCCTAAACAGATACAATCCTTTCTTTAGATGCCAAACTATGCTGAATCATAGATGATGAATGTAAATTTTTATTTCAGATTCTTCTTATACTTCATTGAATTTTGAGTAGTTCTGCAAGTGTAACTCAACTAATGTTGCTGTTATATTACAAAAAGTACCCAGAGGGCAGCATTGTACCGTTTACTGTCTATGACTCTACTGTTTATACACACGTGGACAAAATTGTTGGTACCCTTCGGTCAATGAAAGAAAAACTCAGAATGGTCACAGAAAAAACTTTAATCTGACAAAAGTAATAATATAAAAATTCTATGAATGTTAACCAATGAAAGTCAGACATTGCTTTTCAACCATGCATCAACAGAATTATTAAAAAAAAATAAACTCATGGAACAGGCCTAGACAAAAATGATGGTACCCCTAGAAAAGACTGAAAACAATGTGACCAAATGCACATGTTAATTCAAGGTGTGTTCACTAATTAGCATCACAGGGGTCTACAATCTTGTAATCAGTCAGTGGGGATATATATAGGGCTCCAGGTAGTCACTGTGTTGTCTGGTGACATGGTGTGTACCACACTCAACATGGACCAGAGGAAGTGAAGGAAAGAGTTGTCTCAGGAGATTAGAAAGAAAATTATAGACAAGCATGATAAAGGTAAAGGCTATAAGACCATCTCCAAGCAGCTAGATGTTCCTGTGACTACAGTTGCACATATTATTCAGAAATTTAAGATCCATGGGACTGTAGCCAACCTCCCTGGATGTGGCCGCAGGAGGAAAATTGATGACAAATCAAAGAGACAGATAATCCGAATGGTAACAAAAGAGCCCAGAAAGACTTCTAAAGAGATCCAAGGTGAACTTCATGCTCAAGGAACATCAGTGTCAGATCGCACCATCTGTCGTTGTTTGAGCCAAAGTGGACTACATGGGAGACGACCAAGGAGGACACAAATCATAAAAAAGCTAGACTGGAATATGCCAAACTACATGCTGACAAGCCACAAAGCTTCTGGGAGAATGTCCTATGGACAGATGAGACAAAAATGGAACTTTTTGCCAAGGCACATCAGCTCTATGTTCACAGATGGAAAAAAGAAGCATTTCAGGAAAAGAACACTGTCCCTACTGTGAAACATGGAGGAGGCTCTGTTATATTCTGGGGCTGCTTTGCTGCATCTGGCACAGGGTGTCTTGAATCTGTGCAGGGTAGAATGAAATCTGAAGACTATCAAGGGATTCTAGAGAGAAATGTAGCTGGCCAGTGTCAGAAAGCTTGGTCTCAGTCGCAGGTCATGGATCTTGCAACAGGACAATGACCCAAAACACAGCTAAAAACACCCAAGAATGGCTAAGAGGAAAACATTGGACTATTCTAAAATGGCCTTCTATGAGCCCTGACCTCAATCCTATTGAGCATCTTTGGAAGGAGCTGAAACATGCCGTCTGGAAAAGACACCCTTCAAACCGGAAACAACTGGAGCAGTTTGCTCATGAGGAGTGGGCCAAAATACCTGCTGAGAGGTGCAGAAGTCTCACTGACAGTTACAGGAATTGCAGTGATTGCCTCAAAAGGTTGTGCAACAAAATATTACGTTAGGGGTACCATCATTTTTGTCTAGGCCTGTTCCATGAGTTTATTATTATTATTATTATTATTTTTTTTAAATAATTCTATTGAAGCATGGTTGAAAAGCAATGTCTGACTTTCATTGGTTAACATTCATAGAATTTTTATATTATTACTTTTGTCAGATTAAAGTTTCTTCTGTGACCATTGTGAGTTTTTCTTTCATTGACCGAAGGGTACCAACAACTTTGTCCATGTGTGTATTCATTAATATTCAGTGGTGAAGGCTGAACATTCAGCTTCTTCAGTGGTGAATGGATTGAAAATCAATAATGGATGAGACTCTGTCATAAAAGTGGTTAAAAATGGGTAAAAACAAATGTGCTATATGGGGAATATTAGTAGCAAACAGAGTCAAGTGAGAGTGTTGTGTTTATTGTGTCATTGTGTTCACAAGCATCTTATCCATATTGTGTCATTGTGTTCACAAGCGTTTTATTTACATTGTGTCGTTGTGTCCACAAGCGTCTGATCCACATTGTGTCATTGTGTTCACAAGTGTTATATTGACATACCATATAATATTGTCAAATAATTTCCCCGAGATCCAAAACCAGCCTTACCAGCCATGGATTTAAAATACCCGATTTCTTTCACGTGACTGTATGTGGAACTACTTTTCTGCACAACAAACCACACCCTGATGACTCATAGAACCAATCACATGAACGTGAATTTGCGCGGAGTGATGTGTCGCGACAGCGGAAGGTTATCGCCGGGTGTTGATGGTCAGTATATAATGTCATGTGACACCGTCGTCTCGGTTCTTTTTCCTAGCGACACACACTTGTTATACGGTTTTGGGCACAAGGCTCCTCTGCTCAAAATGGCAGTGTAGCGGCTTGCAGCGGAAAACTCGCAGCGGCAACACCTGCAGTGCAACGGCTATTTGCACTGGCTCTATTTATCAAAATGGCGTAAGTACAATTTCTTAATTTACGTACAGAAAACATGTTTATATTGTCCGGTTAGCGCAACACATTAGCGGGGGTTGAACCGTATGTTATCACACGTCATGTCATAATATTTACTTAGTTATGTATCAGTTATTTGTTGAAAAATATTAAACATTTAATTTTGTCAAAATAAAAAAAAGTATATATGTATATTAAAAAATGCCATAAAAGGCAAAGAACTGGGCTAATTAGCAATGGCGCTAATGTTAGACTAGTACGTCACATTCGACATCCTTTCATAGTAATCGTTCAAAGTGTCTATATATGTTAAATGAACAAGTAAATTGAATAGATATAGTAGTGTAAAACACATACGATGTTGGTGGATGAAGATAAACGGTAAGTTTACTATTGTTGTCGACCAGGCAACGTGGCACATTCAAAATGGCGCCCGTTTTACTACAAATGACATCGGGTGCTTTTGTTATGAAAATGGCGCGGGCGCCAAAGGCACAACTCCTTCTAAGCGGAAGTGAAGGCGTGGCTACTGGCTGTTCGTGACCATATACAGAAGTCTTGTTTTACTTGAAGGGCGGGTATTTCCAGCTCACAACGAGGCTTTACCACAAGATTTCCCATTAAGCACCACCTTGATTAATGTTTCTGTAGTAATGGTAGTGAAATGAATATTTAGGTCGAGCTTTTATTCAGGGACCTGTATTTCAACTGCTTGGTTACATACTGTTTAAGGGAAGAGACTTTGGCATTAGTCAAACATGTTTAATCGACCATTTTCTATAGTCTACAGTTCCTCATTCCCTTCAAGATTGTCCTCGTTTTGTATACGTGACACTCCTTTTTATTTTGTTAAAGCTTACCCCTTGACCTTTTTGTGTGTTTTCTATCTTCTCAGGTCCCTCGAGGCAACCACCCTCAGCACTGCTGCATTTGACAGCATATCAACCCTTCTTGACTCGTCATCAGAACTCCTGTTCTTTTTGAGTCTGACCAAGCACCATGACTCTGAGCTCTCAGATTTGCGTGGAAGAAATGAGGACCCTGTTCTTGGGGTCCTCGACTCTGATGGCTGACCCCTTTGGGCCCCTTCTGGACGAAGATGAAGAGAGAGCTCTATCCGAGGGGTCTTCATCGCCCCTCTCCTTCTCTTCATACTCTGATTCTTACACCTCCTCCCCGTTTTCTTCCCCCTCAGCCCCCGATCCTCTAGGATGTAAAGGCGGGTGTGATGTGCCGCTCCCCTGGCTGTCTGCCAGTGAGCAGTTTGATGCTCACATTGGGGCAGATCAGAAAGAAGGTGAAGGTTCTTGTAAAACACTAAAGCACACTAGTAGCTGTTAAATAAGTTACAGATAACTAAATGATTTTATGTTTAATGATCATACTGATGGACACACACACCCCCAAAAGGCAACAAGGGCCACAAATAAACAATTCTTTTTCTGTTACAGTGGATGCGTTTTCAGGCATGGACTGGATGACGGAGAAGATCGACCTCAGTGATTTTGACCTGGACTCACTCATTGGGTCCTGTGAATTGGATGAGCCTCCCAGCTCTCCAGAGGAGCTTCTGGCATCTCTGGAGTCCCAAATGGATCTGGACTTGGCACCACTCCCATTCCCATCAGCATCTACACCTGTTCCAGAAGAGCTCAACCTGCCTTCTTTCCCTCTAGATGTACCAGTTGAGTTAGAGATACAACATGAGCCTGTTTCTGTTGTTGAGATTAAATCTGAGCCAGTCTCACCAGCTCCACCATCTCCTGCATTTACGCTAGAGTTGGGCAGTGAAGTGGATATCTCCATTGCAGAGATGGAGAGAACCACACCCAAGGCCAGTTCTGACAACCAGACCCCCAGTATTGTGCTGTCCCTTTCCCCTGCCCACATAGTGGTGGTTCTTACAACCAAAGAAGAGCCAAGCATTAGCTCTTCCTCAGATCAATCTGACAGTGGCATTGAATCGGTATCTGGTTCACCTCCTCGTGTTCAGAGCCCTGCTCCATCACCCAAATTTACTGGTTCCTCCAGAACCAAACCCTACTCTAAACCTGACCCTGATACAGTTGAAAAAGTTGCTGGTAAAGTAAAGGCTGTATCAGGATCGAGCAAAACGGTAGACAAGAAACTGAAGAAAATGGAGCAGAATAAGACAGCAGCTACTCGCTACAGACAGAAGAAACGAGTGGAGCAGGAGGTCATTAACGCAGAGTGTTCTGAGTTAGAGCAGAAAAACAGAGAGCTGGCAGAGAAGGCAGACGCGATCAGTCGGGAGATCCAGTACCTAAAGGATCTCCTTGAGGAAGTCCGGTCAGCAAAAAACCGAAAGAACAAGTCCAAGCCCAGCTCTTCTTAAGATTGTGTCTGTATGATTGGCATGATTTTTATAAGAAGGGCACTGGAAGGTTCTATAGGAGTATCTGTGCTAGTGTTTCCCCACACCCTCAAAATTCCGGTATAGTCACAGGATATTGTTGCATAGATAAACATGTAGTACTTAAGGTAGATAAAAGTAGATTTATGCACAAACCTGTTACACACCTAAAGCCCAGTCATTCATCTTTAACTCTCTCACTTCACCTCTTAACAACATTGTCCAGAAAGGGGCCTCATATCAAGCAGTGGATATTTGTTACACTGAATATTGCTCTTGTTTCCTGTACATAGCTTCAGTTGCATTCTTCAGCTTTATTTAAAATTCTGGTGTTTGGCATGAATTTATGGTGTACTATGCTACTGTGTGTCTTCTGTTTTCTAATAAAGCTTCTAAACTTTTATGGATTGTCCTTTTTATTTTTCCAGAGAAATAAAGTGGATGAAAAGGTTTGGGGGGTAATAATAATAATGAATGTGACTTTGCATGACTTGCTGGTGAATCATCAGCTTGTGAATGCACACATGCTATAAAGGGAACAGTATGAGGAAACTGATACCAACTTCTGTTTCTTAAACCACACCAGTATAGGGTGAGTGTATTGCATAAGATGTGGTGAAAGGCTAGTATGTAAGTTTTGAACTTCAGCTGGCTAAGTGGCAGGGGAGCATCTCTACCTGTAACAAATAAGTTGGTTTCAACCATTAATTACCACAAACCCTCCCACAGTGTGTTGACTTTACTTCAATATAAATCTTTACACATGTTTGAGACATTATCACATTATCTAGGCTCATCAATTTTGTGTGTACAAAGAAAGATCTAAGTGTTTTGTGAATTTCTTGACTTTAGACACCCTATAAATATAATAGATATTGAAAATATTAGATATTTATTTTCCATTTATCAAAGTGCATTCTTTTCATATTTTTGTTACTGTAATCTTTACATTTGAGTCAATTCAAATATATTTGTATAGTGCTTTTCAAGCAGCATTATAGAACATAGAGTACAAAGTACACAAATATTGTACAAAGATTATACAATTTGTACTGTATGACTGCATGGCACCATTACTGTGAAGAACTGAATAATTTCAGTATTAAAGTGAACATTGATCTTACTTTGTTCGAGGCAGTCACTTGTCCAACCTGACGCATGTGTAGTTAATACTTTCTCTAACATGGTATCCAGACTGAATCTCCCGTCTGCTTAAAAATAGCAAATACAGCCCTGACACGTCGCTTATTGAGTTAATGGCCACCGTTTGGCTTACAATTGTCATACGATATTTAGCTGAGTTTTATAGGTTAGATCATTTGGTTTGTCTTACCATAAGTTGATTAGTGATTGTGTTTCTTTGCTAATTACAACTGAAATTGTTTACTGAAATTATACTCTACTTTCTAGCATTGCTGCATTAAATTAACTGCTACTGTGTCTGTGCTGCGTTAAGAAGATTTGGAACAGATCACCTCTACATAAAGTACATCTTCAACAAGCTCTGATACTGAAAAAGAATGTTTCCTTGGAATATGTTCTTATTAAATAACACTAAGAAGAATGACATTAGCTACATTTAAACAAAAGTAGAAAACGAAGAATCACACAACAACCAGAAGGCAGTGCATGTTATAGCAGGGAAAAGAGAGGACTTTGATGACTGTAGGAAGGGAAGGATTATATTTAGCCATTTAAACAGCTTTGACTGCAGGCACTCATAATTACCGAAGCGGCATGCAGAGAATTTGCACACTAAACAAAGGCATGCCTCTTTGAAATTTGAACCTCTAAACCGTCAAGTTGAGGCAGAGAGAGAGAGAGCAAAAAGAGAGAGCGTAAAAATGAGTCTTAAAGTCCCTGGCATTGTTCAGGGACAATCTAATCAGAAATTCTGATATTTGTAATTCAGAATTGTAATAATTCAGATACGCTTTTCAACATACTCTATTCGTATTTGCCTGTTTTTTCCAAAATTTAGCTCATCTGTTGATATACACACTTCTACCTTTTCTGGAAAAGGGAAAATTAGGACCACAAGTTGGTGGACCATTTTCATTTTAGTGCTGGTATGAGCTCTGGAAACAGTGCAAAGGCAATGTTGTCAGCTGTAATACTGTAGTCCGAAACTGAATACTAAAAATCCATTTTGGCTTGACCAACTACCAAAACACAGCAAGAGTGGTTAAGATAGTCAAGATATTTTCCAACTTTCTTATTTCTTAAACGTTTCAAATTGCCTCACTGTTTCAAATAATTTGTCGACGATATAGTATTAGTGCCAGCAATTCAGAAACTACTTCCTATATAGCTGCATGTATCAACTGGCAAAGATGGTTGACCAACTTAAACAGCTTGGCCTGTCTTTTCGCAAATGCTAGGTTAGATTAAGCTTATATATAAGATATATATATATAAATTCACATAAAACTCCAGATATACTATATAAATATACAGTATTGATGTGCACCCTTTATTTTATTAATCTATTTTCTTGCTATATAGCAAAAAGTTTGTGGAAACCTGACCATCACACCCATATGTGGTTTTTGAACATCTTTTCCAGTCCTGTTTTGCTCATATAATAACCTCCAATGTTCTGTGAGGAGGCACAGGCAGTTTTCCAATTAATCTAAGATGCATTCGATAGCGCTGGGGTTAGAAATGTGCAGGTCACTCAAGTTCTTCTACTCTAACCTTAACACACCACGTCTTCGTGTAGCGCGCTCACTTTGTTCACAGGGGTGTTGAAACAGGTTTGGGCTCCTTAATGTGACATTCTGTACAATTGTGTGCTTTCAACTATGTAGCCACAGTTTGAGGAACAACGTATGGGTGTGACAGTTCGTTATCCTCAGACTTTCGGCAGTTATCTGGTAATGCAGTGTTGAAAAAGTCAAAAAATATCCAATCAACTTTGACGCTATAGTCAGAATCTGAATCTTGTGAACTTGGGAAATCCAAAAAGCTCACAGATGTCCTTAATAAACAACAGATAAATGTGTAATTATATACCTATTGACAATTATTATATTTTTGTGGATAGATTTGTGGTTAAGAGGGAAATGTCCAACTAATAGGAAGACAGAAAACTATCTGCGTTCTCTTCTAATTCTGTGGAGAGGTTTATAACGTGAAGCAGATCCGTTGCTCCTGAGGGATTATAGTGACTATAAGACTGGGAGCTGCAAGCGCAGACCGGTTCAAACCGGATTACACTGGCTATGTCAACCAGGAAACTCCAAACTAATACAGCTCAAGTTAGCCACGCCCTTCAGTTACTATTGTGAACATTTCAATCCGACCTTTTTAAACGCACTGCTTAAGTTACCGAATGGAACCCCACCTGAAAACCGGGCAATAAACTCATTTAATGGTGTGTGTGTGTGTGTGTGTGTGTGTGTGTGTGTGTGTGTGTGTGTGTGTGTGTGTGTGTGTGTGTGTGTGTGTGTGTGTGTGTGTGTGTGTGTGTGTGTGTGTGTGTAGTATTATTATCCTACATGACGTCTTCAGGGAGACTGGAGGTTTTTATAGATTTTCTCGCGCGCGCGCGCGTTGTTTGGGCGTACTCACGAGCTTCTCACTGATTGGATAATTTAAACGTATGTCACCGTAACAACCATAGAGCTCGGCAAGTTAGCGCCTCAGTAATTCAGTAGAACTTGGGGCGTATTTTAGAGCCCTCTAGCGGACAACGCACGAATAGCACCAGTTTTACTTATTATATAGTTATTACATTTGTTTTAATTTCTGAACGTTTGTTATTAACAAAGAACATATAGTAAAAATAACCAGATTTATTTCTATTCATTTGCACTTTATTTTTGTAAATTTAAACAAGGGATATGATGTTATATGATGTCATAAACGCTTAAACTTAATCTTTACGTATTTTAAAGCATTTTAGGTCATGCGTGTAACTTTAATTTTCACTCAAATATACTTTAAATAATTACGTCCACTTTATTCGAATACGTTTTTGAAGTCCATTTTTTTTTTTTTTATTTGAATGCAATTTCTTTACTTTTTATGCCACGTGAGCAATATATTTCTTTTTGCATCCGACAAACACACGATGGCGCTGTTGGGCATTCGTGTCAAAAAGGAATTACCGAAGAAGAGAAAAGGCTGTGTTTTCAACCCCAACGTAGTCACTACATCTATACACTATATGCATTATCAATGTAAGTCATTATGTTCACTACGTAGTGCCCTAGATAGTCAATCCGTTCGGGATTCAGTACAAGCTGCAATAGTTTCATCATGTGAGCCTGGTTTACTTAAATGAAGTGTTTCGTCTTAAAAAGGTGTTTTATATTTAATGGTGTTTTACTGAGGTAGGTTTTGTTATTTGATAATAATGATGATAATAATAATAATAATAATAATAATAAACAACTCATCAAGTTAAAAGTTACTCAAATAAGAGATAAATGGACGTATTTTTGTTTATACTGTTGGAGTTAACAGGTTTTTAGTATTTTATGGTAATTCAAAAGAATTAATATTTTTAAACAGGTATTTTTTGTTATAATAGTAATTCGTATTATTATTATTATTATTATTATTATTATTATTATTATTATAATACTTAATTATTTGTTTATTTATTTTTATTTATTATTGTATTTTAATAAAAACAAACAAATAAATAAATAATGATGATAACAATAATAATAATAATAATAAAAATAATAATAATATGAATTACTATTATAACTATGAATATATATATTCATATAAATACCTTTATTTATTTATTTATTTATTTATTTATTTATTTATTAATTTAATTTTTTTAAAACCCCCCCAAAAAAACAACAGAGCCTTTTCCAGCATGTCTTGCCGAGAGAATCATGTTATTTGGAGCTCAGGACCCCTGGAGGCGTACCTGCATCCTTCTCCATGGACTCCAGGTGCCACTGTCGTGACCTACAATCCCCCTAAAACCCCAAACAACCTTTTCCACTTATCGGAATCCTTCTTCCTTCGTCTTCTCCTGGGAGCTCGAGTAGTCGGGGATCTCCTCTGCAAGCGCCTCGGCGTCCAACGCTGCGCTCTCGTTCACAGGCCCGATCGTGAGGACGGCACACCCGCAAACCTGCTTCTTCTTCCTCTTCATGGCTTGGAGGACACGTGGAGGCCGCATCTTGCTCCTGAGGAAGACTTTCAGCCTCAAGATCCTGGTTATATAACTTCGAAAAGCGGCCCACGCTGGACCGATTGTAACCTGGAAACTGTTAAGGATAGAATTCGGGCAAAACTTCCTTCTCTTGAGGCTTCTATTGACTACACGTTCCTTGGAGAAGCGTCACACCCAGGATTGTTTTCCCGTATCGTTCGAGGAGAGGAGAAGCAGTGGAGGGTCTGGGAGGATGAAGGCCACATTGCCTTTCTCACACCGTTTCCGAACACTCCAGGGATCACGGTGGTGATTCCTCGTAAACCGCTCACCAGTGACATCCTCCGCCTCGAGGACGGAGATTACACAGAGCTGGTGCTGGCAATCCGGAAAGTGGCGAGGCTGTTAGAAGAAGCTCTGGGAGCATGGGGGGTGGGGGTCATATTTGAAGGGTTTGAGATTGACTACGCTCATGCTAAACTGATTCCTCTGGTTTCGTCGCAAGGAAACGTGACGCAGCGCGCAGTGTGTTCAGTACCAGAGTTTTATGAGTTGTATCCCGGGTTTGTGAGCTCAGCTAATGGACCCTCAGCTACTTCTGAACAGTTAAGACAGATCTATGACAAAATCACTAAAACATCATAGGACTGATGTTTAAGTCTATGTTTCTACTTAAAAAAATACTTTTCTTTTGTCTTTGTCCTTCTACACATTTGACTGCAGTTTTGAGGCCTACATTTTGCAACTGCTCAGTTCATTGCTTTGACTTGCCTCAACATTTTAGTGAGCTCAAACTGGACAGCTTTTAAATCGCATATATACAGAATTATCCTTGTTTAAATACCAAAATACTTTTAGTTTCCATTGGTTTTTGCACCAAAATGATATATTTATTTGTTAAAATAATTAATCTCAATGTAAATTAGGTATAATATTGACCTTCACTGTATTTAAGTAAACATCGCTATCTTTCCTGTATCTGTGTTATTCATGTCAATTGTTTCATATTGCGTTTAAATGCTGGCATCTGATTGGTCAGAAGGTGCCCAATCACAAGGTGCCCAATCACAAGTGTATACATACTTGCTTGCAAATTACTTACTAAATTACAAATTACAGATAAATCTTACCATTTGGCTAATCAGGGTTCCCACGCGTCCTGGAAAACCTGGAAATCCTGGAAAATTTATGACCAATGTTCCAGTCCTGGAAAACACATGGAAAATGAAAGAAAACATAAATTGTCCTGGAAAAAATCTTGTTGTCCTGGAAAATGATTATTTTTAAATAGTGATGCTCCGATTGATTGGCCACCGATCATGATCGGCCGATATTGACTAAAAATAGCTAGATCGGTGAACCCCAAAAGTGCCGATCAAAAAAGCCGATCACGTGACGTAAATTACTCGCGCGACTTTTTCACACCTGCATGCACGGCGCACAGGTAAACAACAGCAGAGCGGAGCTTACCAGTGGCAACATGAGTTCTCCCGTCTGGAAGTTTTTCAAAGTGTCCGATAAAGACGTAAAGTTAGCCGTTTGCAATGTATGTCGTGATGAAATCCCTCGAGGTGGAAGCAAGCAACGGCATTTTAATACCACTAACATGATTAGGCATCTTAGAACACGCCATACAACTGAATATGCCGAGTATGAGAAACTAAACCAGCCGAAGCCAACAACGTCCCCATCCCTCAACCAGCCGACTGTGAGTGATGCATTTAAACTAGTAGTGATGTGAGTGTGAGTGATGCCTTTTATGATTGAGACCTGAAGGATTTTGTACTCTGTGTTAGTAGGCCGAGGCCCAGCATGTTTTGGTCTGAAACATTTTGTGGCCAATTGTTTAATTTTAATATATTAAAAATTTTATTTACATTTTACAAGTAGCCTGGGCCTATGTAACCTCATACCATCCTAAGTTCATCTGGTTGGTAACTATCTGCTTGGCCTCCTTGTTTCTCTGCCTTGTTATTTAGAAAGGATGGCATTGGTTTACAGTAGCTTTCATTATTTTATTTTTTGGATCTGATGTAGTTGGTTCCTCAACTACATCAGACGTTCATAATAACAACAGAAAAAAACACTTGCCATAGTTTTGTCCTTTGTGGCAGTAGCCAGTTTTGGTGTAACAAGTTTTACATTTTGCTTGCAATTATAAAATGTAATCAGTGTATTAAGAGGCGACATCCCATTAAGCTGATCTGATGTGTGTTGGTCTGCCTGACCCCTCTTTGTTTGGAATAATTTTAAGTTACTCTGCCTTATTTGGGAAAGATGGCCTACAGTAGCTTTAAGTTCTCATTTTCTAAAATAAACACTTGGTGGTTCATCTTGACTGTAGCCTATTTCTACAGTTTTTTTCTCAATACAGTTAATTTAGAGTTAATTTCATTTCTAAAAATGGTGCTCTGCTAGATTATAGATAAAAGATTCCCATTCCTCTGCCATTCTGTGATCGGCAGTGATCGGCAATCGGCAGATCATGATCTTGGTGATCGGCCCCAAAAATACTGATCGGAGCATCTCTATTTTTAAATGTTCTTGATCATTTAAAGAACAGTTTACAACTGGTCGAAACAATTAGTAACAGAAAGCGCTCTGTTCAGGGACGCTGAGTTTTGACGGGTTTTTTGTTATGCTGTTTAATCTCGCTGTGACGGATGACGCTGGCGGTTTCAGGTGCTAGGAATGGTTTAAGTGCTCGAATGTTTTCAGCAAATGGTGACGGGTAAACAGGTTATATTAACCTTGTTAATCTGAATATCATGTGCAAGGGGAATGCACAGCAAACTAAAGCATGCATGACGGCATTGGCCTGAGAAAGGAAAGGGTATTAATATATGCAGTCTTTTTATTTTATAAATGTTGAAATTTCATTCACATGACAAATTGTCTTTAAAAGTATAGTTAAGTAATAGCCATAAAGTGTACGTTGTTTTTAAGACTTCTGGAGAGAAGAAAATATTACTTTAGGCCGTGAATCTGTGATCCTTGTCTTTTTTGCTAAATTTGAAATGTCCTGGAAAAGTCCTGGAAAATGATCTCTGAAAAAGAGTGGGAACCCTGCTAATATATGATAAGCCTGACCTTTGACACCATGTAGCGTATATGTGCTTTCTTACTTATTCTGGGTTAAAAAACACTGGGCCATGAAGGCAAGGTCTGACAGGCAGTAACGTGTGACAGATTCCTTGATTTTAAAATCCATGTGCACCTTATTGTCCACGATCAATGTTCAGTCATGTGCAGTGTACCTTTTCATGTTTTCCTCTCATATTTAGAGGGAAGGGTTATAATGCTTTATAACACTATGACCGATCAACATGGGAGATCAAACAGAGCAACAGGAAATCCCTCCCACTCTCCAGGAAATCCCTCCCATTCTGATAGTATAGCTATTTTTGCTCTCTACTCCTGGTGTCTTCTGAAGATGGGACAATGATAGAGACCTATCTCAGTATATATCTCTTATATCTCTATATGGTTTCTTCTCTCTTGTTTTTTTCGAGCTCCTAATCAGGTTTATCAGTAATTGTAATTTTTAAGGTTTTGGTTTGGATTAAATATTTAATTCTGGACACTTAGTTGCCATTTCTCTCAGTTATTATTATTATTATTATTATTATTATTATTATTATTATTATTATTATTTAAATAATTGTTCATTTATTGAATTTAATGAATTTTGTTACATATAATAATAATAATAATAATAATAATAATAATAATAATAATAATAATAATAACATTATTATTATTATTATTAATATTATATGTAACATAATTCATTAAATTAAATAAATGAACAATTATTTAAATGAATGAAATCTAACATTTATTTTACTTATAATAGCTGAATTCATATATGTTAAAAACCTCAAGATTCCATACTAAAAACACCTTGCTGCCGATATCCACACTTAACTAATAGCAAGGAAAGAATTGGAATTAGCTGACTCCATCTGGGACCCGAATATAATGCAACTTTTACAGCTGTTCCCATTGGACTTGATTAACCTCATCTGTACGCACAGCTAATGATGGTGAGACATGAGCAGGTTACAGAGATAAATGTTAATTAAAATTCTTTTCATATCGTTCATAGTTATTTGGATGACTATGTAATTTGGCCAAAGTATAATAGTTTAACATCAACATGTGTTTTGATGTTTGAGAAGCTATTTGTACTTCTTATGTACAGTTGGACCTGTGACAATGTCCATGACATTTTTAAAAATTGTACAAAACTGATGTTTTGTGTTCTCCATGATATTAAGTAAAAAATATTGGCAGTAATATTCTAAAATAATAAAAAAAATAATAAAGAATCCAGCACATTGCTGTAATTTTGCTCTTTGACATTGCCAAGACACAACCAATTATTTCTCAGCATTAATTAAGCAGGTAGCACCACGTATTTACACAATTGCCAGCTTTTTCCACCTTCGTGGCCTCTCGACCACCTCATAATTAATCTCTAGACGTTTTCATTAACAGATTAATTAGAACAGGTTTTATGTTACTGGATATATGGCGTCATCGCAGAGAAACGTTGTAATGAAAGGTCTTTCAGTGGGGGAAGTGTAAAAACCAAGAACGAAAATCAAGATATGTTTTCTTATGTAAATATATACATGTTTTTGTCTTGTATGAAAAAATAATTATAGTCCGGACAGCTGAGCGAATCATTGGCACAACTCTCCCCACGCTCCAAGATCTGTACCTCTCCAGAGTGAGCAAAAGGGCAAAGACAATCACTCTGGACCCCTCACATCCAGCACACACACTCTTCGAACTGTTGCCATCTGGTCGACGCTACAGAGCTCTGAGCACCAAAATGACCAGACATAGGAACAGTTTCTTCCCTCAGGCAATCCATCTGATGAACACTTAACATACATCTGATGAACACTTAACATACACAGAACAAACTCTATTCTTACATTATTTACACACACTTACTTATTTATATTTCAATTTGCACATCTATATTTTAATTTGCACATTTATCCACTGTACATACAATTGCCTTTATTATCCACTGTACATACAACTGCAATTATTATATATGTGTTCATGACTTATCAATGCCATTCTGTTATTTACACTGTGGAGCTTCTGTACTAGAACAAATTCCTCGTATGTGAAAACATACTTGGCAATAAAAATTATTCTGAAAAATTATCAAGGTTATATCTGTGCTTCAATTCGCTAGATGATAAAAAAAAAAAGCTCTTCATCTGTCTTAGTGTACGATAAAATCTCTAAGATTATTTTAAGAATAATCTTAAAATAAAATTAAGATAATTTTGCTCTTTTAGAAATATTTGGAGATGTTAAGTTTCGTGAATAAAAATGTTACATGTTTTACATGCAGTAATTTAATCACATGAGGCTGTAAGAATTATGCAGTAATATCAATTCTACAAAATGATTCATTTTTTGATTTATTTTTAAATAAATGTTTAAACCCCCGAACATCAAAGATTCATGTCAGCCATATGTTTCAAATATAAATATAATTCCATAATCGCAAACTAGAGCTTATATAATGTATATAAGTGGTATAAAGGCAGGGGTAGCAAAGCATAAGCAGTTATAATGCAATGTGCCATAAATAGTCTCTAAATCTGTGCTTCTGTGAGTTTCTGTGTCTAAAATTATGCTGTAAGCTGTTTTAAACAGCCTTATCAACTTGATAAAATATAAGAGAAATGTATAGAAACATATAGAAATATATTTATATATAGTGATTTGAACTGTTCGATAAATCTAAACAAAAACAGAGCTCGAGTGCAAACCTATGATGTAAATTTCATACCGTAATTTATGAATCACACACTGGATATGAATTGTACAATGACAATGTACAGAACTACAGGATTAAACCTTAAGTCAGCTGGATTAGAATAATAACCCTGATCTCTAATAACTTGCTTGCAAATTGACTGTTTTTTTACACACTAACATTTATTTCCGTTTTTTTTGCGGTTCCCTTCAGACAGGAGCAGAAGTTCATTCTGTCCATCTTGGAGATGTAAAGTATCGGATCAATGGTGCTGCTCAAGTCCATGATAGAGAAGACCGAGACGCTAATTTGGCAGTTCATCTGGATGAAAGTGTAGGTTGAGGCAAATGGCATGAGTGCCACAGGTGGCAAATAGTTGACCACGATGATGGTCAGCAGGATGACCACCATTTTAAAGGCTTTCTTCTTCACAGGGTTCATGGTCTCTTTGCCAGCGACACTCTTGCGCAACACCCAGATGATCGATATGTTGCAGAAGACCATGATGAAAAAGGAAGACAGGATGAGGCTGCTGAACACCTTGGTCACACTCATTACTCCTAAAATGCTCTTTATGATAGCATAAGCCAAGATCATCAACCATACCAAGGCTGAGATGCCTATGCGTATGCGGTTATCGCGGATGTTCATGAACACTATAGGGTGCGCGACAGCCATGTACCTGTCCAAGCAGATGCAGGTAAGGAACAACGGCGTTGTATCTTTTACTCCATAGGCAAAACGCTGTAAGTGCCAGATGCCCCAGTGGTCCAAATACAGGCGGTTTGTCAGTTCTATAGGCGTCATCAGGCAGAAGAATGTATCCAGTGCAGCTAAGTTGAAGATAAACACGTCGGACGTGGAAGCTTCACTTTTGCCCCTTGCTATGTGCCACATCACCAGCGTGTTGGCGGGGAATCCCAAGGCCAGGTTAAAAACTTTGACAGTGAAGTAAAAGATGAAGGCATATGGAGCCTCGGCACACTGTTCGTATTGGTACCAAAGCGGCTGACGCCAGCCAAGATCTGTAAGATTTGGGGGTAGTGAGAAGTTACTCATCTCACTGTTATTGAGACCTAAAAAGGAAGTACAGAGTTTGGTTTGGTTTGTTCATCCTTTTCTCTTAATGCAATCTACTTTACACCATAATTATCCATATATTGAAGCTGATACCAAAACTGATACCATCATCTACCAAAGGTTCCCCAAAAAACTTTAGCCATTTGGATCACTCACCACTCTCCATCACCAAATTGATCTTGCTACAGAAGCGTGACTCGTCGTTTTGTATTCGTTGCACACCACAACTTGACCCTTCCTCTGTTTAATACTCTGTCATCTGGGGCACCCTGGTATAAGCACATCCTAGAGGGAGATCAATTCACGGCATCTTCGTCAGGACCAATCAGCGCAGCACTTTTCAACAAGAAGACAGCAGCCAAAGATGGTACGCCAGCCTGATTGGTCCAAGTCGCATGAGGACGCGTTCATTTGGATGTTCTTTAGGTACAGATGCCCCATAATGGGAGGGACAGTCGGTACCAGTGATGCAACTGTGGGGAGACAGCAGAACTTTGAGTAAACAAGTGATGCAAGGCTGAAATGAGTAAATCTAATGTAACATGTTACAAATACATGTTTCTGCCAGTCAGCAGATTCTGAACTGGTATTCCGTTGATGAATGAGACAGTCAGTGGGCAGAAAAGAGGCATGAGATTATTGAGTTTTTCACTTATTCCTCATAATTATTTAAAAAATAAAGCAGTGTGTCAAATAGTGTGGTTTTTATAATGTCCTCTATATTTTTGATAAAACCTAATGTAGTGAAATCTTGGGTTATCAATAGTAGTGAAATCAATAGGGTTCATTCATTTTATAGGTTATTTATATAATTTTAACCAAGCATTCTAGTTGTTATGTTCTGTAGTCAAATATAATATATACACTTGTAACTAACGTCTGATATTGACGTGATCTTTGGGAGTTTTTCCTGCTTCCAGCATATTAACTATAAGAAGTGACTGTCTTGTACTGTTTGTCTTTACTGTTACTGTACGGTCTGTTTGCACTGTCCTTGTCTTGCACTCTTGCACTAGGCTGCACATGTTGCACTTTATGTGGCTAGGATTTAAGACCTTGTTTTATGTAGCTTTATGTCGTTTTTTTGTAGCACCATGGTCCTAGAGAACTGTTGTTTCATTTCACTGTGTACTGCATCAGCTATATATGGTTATATATGGACTTGACTAATAAATCCCACACTGTGATAGGTGTCATTGTAATAAGATAATCAATGTTATTTACTTCACAGACGTTTTTAATGTTATAGCTGATCTGTGTGTGTGTGTGTATTTGTACACACAGGGGTTGGATGATGAAACTGAAACATTAAAATGAAGTTGAACATCTCCCATTGCCTGCACAGTCACCAGATCTGAATATTATTGAGGCACTTTTTTTTCTTGGAGGAGCAAGTCAGGAAAGATTTTCCTCCTCCAGCATCATGTAGTGACCTGGCCACTGTTCTGACCTCTTATCTGCCTCTTCTTTGTGTTTTTATGTTGGTAATCATTGTCATCCTTACAAGTTTTCTAGTCTTCTTCTTCCCAAGAAATACTTATGCCTGAATTCATCTGTGTGAGTCCTTCACTCCATCATTTACCTCATATTTAATTTCACCAGGCACCGTGTGGGACTATCTGGGGAGCAATGATCAGTCTCTACTTGATTAAAACCTTTAAAAGCTATGATTCCACATGGATAAAAGGTGTTGCCATCTGTCAGCCCACCCACATCAGACTTGGGGCTTGGGGCTTATAAAAACTAACCTGTGCACAAGTATTCACCTCCTTAAACTTTTCAACATCTTGTAGTGATACAACACTGAATTAAAAACTGACTTAATTGGGATTCTATGCCAGGATTTTTGTCAATGTGACTGAATGTACTGGAACACAATTTGAGGTGGTAAATATTGATACAAACACAGCTTTATTTATATTTGTACATATTTATTCACTGAGTCAGTATTTTGGTCTATTTTATATGCATTCATAATATGAAATCGAAAATAAGACCATTTCAGTTCCAGATTTAAAGGGAGGTGAAAAGGTACAAACCGCTGTAGTTGATGATATTCCTACCTTGCTTGTAATGGATGTTTCTTGTATTATGCACTTTTCCAGACTGAAATTCTGTCTGTTTGGGGTTTGGAAAATGTCCTAATAATGAAGCTGATGACTCAGCATTGAAAAACAGACACACACACACTATTAAAAAAACAACTAAAACAGCTAAAAGCATACTGTTTTTACAGCTAAAAATGTTGCTCAGTCTCTGTTAATTCCAAATGATTTCTTTCCGTTATTAATAATAGGCCTGTCCTATACTGTACTTACAGTAAGAGACTTCTTGTGAGATTGTATTTACACTAAAAAAAACAGATGAAAAACATGATGACTGTTACACCAGTGCTTTTCCCCAAAGTGGAAACAGAAACAGGAAATGATTTGGATCTTATTTTAGCTCTGAACTGTTGAACGGGCCTAAAGTAAAACACGTGATGTTCATTGTCTGATTTTCTAAGCTTTAGACAGTTACATACAATGACCAACAGGGGGCGAACAAAACCTATAACAGAGACCGTGCTTTCTACCCACTGCAGTCTTTTACTGATTTACAAACACACAAACACACACACAAACACACACACACACACACACACACACACACACACACACACACACACACTGTGCAGCATAAACACTGTAGCCTATTATTGTGTACAGAAATGTAACTGAAAACACAGCAAACTTTATTTATTTATCTTCTGAAAGAAATGAGGGATTTGGTGGCCCAGTTGCAAACAGACAATGAGAGACTGTGGCAGGAGTGGACACCAGTTGAGTTGCCTGATCCTGACCTAGGCTCTGCTAATATAGCATGGCCGATAACAACGCGGCCAGCAGAAATGAGTGTAGGCGCTGTCTAACGATTTGCGTTCATTCCATGAGATTGACGCTATCCAAAATGTAATGGTGGATCATTGAATGCGTGTATGCGTGTATGTAATATAGTGCCCACCAAGCAGGCCTTTTTCTTGTTTGATCATCTCAAAGGGGAGGACCAATATTATATTAAGTATGGGTCAAGTGCTGATAAGAGTGATCCAGATGAAATTATCTCAGCTTTGCATGAGTTATATGTGTGTGCAGAGTCATACATTGTGTTACAGTCTTCATTAAGTCTTTTTCTCACATTGGCAACACAATGGGGAAACATTATTAAAGTTCTCCTTTTTGAGAAAGTGAAAAGCTGTTCGCCTGATCCTATTTCAAATGCTAATGTAATTGATCGATTTGTTGACTACTTGTCTGATAATGCTTTTTGTCAAGAGTTGAAGCAATTGATAGCACGCCAGCCCATTGCAAGTTGTTAGAGGTCAGCGGGAAAGCAATTCACTGGAAAATAGAGGGGATGCCAGGTGGGGCAAGGGGTCAGTCAGTACCTGTGTTAAGCGAGATACAATATGGGGTTCAGGGAGGTCCTGGGATTTGGGTCCATGGTTTGGTTGGTGGTGGTCAATTGTCTGAATTAAGCCAGCTGTGGGAGCTGTTGCATCAGCAGCAACGGTAGATAGATCAGCTTACCTGAGCCTTGGCCCATAATCACACCTCCTTTGCATGTGGTCATTCGTCTCATTCCGCTCCAGTGATTTGTAGATGGTGCCAACATCCAGGTCATTCTGCTCATGAGTGTTATGGTGAATGATTGCCCTCAGTCACGTCCTTTTGCTGTGTCATCATCCAGCGTCCCTTGGTGGGGGCACTCATGGCTCTCGTCTTTTTGATGGTAATCAATTGGTAACCTGTTTGGTCCTCCACCCGATCTTTTTGTTAATATTGGAGTGTCCCAATACCCTATTTGATCAGTACTAGTTTATGGTGTCCACTTTAACAAAGAGCTGTTTTCGGCTGAGATTTGAACCTTGGAGCCAGGATCTTTTGCAGTCTTGTCCTTGGCTGCTGTGCTGAGCATCTAATGGACTCTTGTTATGGATATTGGTAATCTTGGGGTGGATATTGAATTGTGTGGTAGTATAGCTTCTGGTTGTGGGTTACTGCTAGGGTTACTGGGAATGAATGTGCTTATTTGCTTCTACCGGGAGCCTTTTGTGCCCACTTTATTTAAGCTACCACCTGTGACTCAGGATTCAAAAGTTCATGAGGCATTCCAAGACTGTCAACAGGTTATGTATGCTTTAGATTGTGGAGGAAATGTGTAGGTATTAGGGTGTAGTGTGTCATTTTCCATTTGTAACTGCCACTTGTTTGTCCTTGTTCATGGGTTTGCCCAGGGGCCTGTTGCCCTCCCCTTCCCTGGTGCGAGTAACTGGGGGTACTGTTTCAGTGCCTGCAGTCACCGTTGGCACCATTGATGTAGTCCTCTACAACACTATGGTCATAGGTAAGTTGCAAGAAGTGTATTTGGTGGATTTACCTGTTGTCTTCACCAAAGTTTCTTTAAGGAATGCTAAAATAGCTTTTTGAGATGCTTCTGCTATGTCAGTTTTAAAGCAAATTGAGGCAGTTGATATAGGGGGGCTACTGGGTGGAGATTAGGTTAGGGCAGGTTATGGCTCTTCTTCAACAGTATGATAGTGTGCTCTGAACTCATGAAGGGGACCTGTGTTTAACTAGCTTCCTTTCCCATGAGAACCCATTAATCAACGGCATTCCGGTTTAACAGCGCTATAGACGAATTCTACCATCTGAATATAAGCTGATAAAAAAATCATATTAGCTAGCTACTCGATGCAAAACAAATTTGGGACAGTTCAATTCTAAAACTTGAATGTTTTTCTGTTGCCTCATATTGAGGAAACATTAGAGATTCATTGACAAGTGCCCACTGTATTTTCACTTTAAATTTGGTCAGTGGGTATAATCAAGCCCCTGTTTTTGAACCTGATTGCCCCAAGACTACCTTCTGTTCACCTTTTGGGCTGTTTGAAAGGAATCGTAAGCTGTTTGGTCTGTGTAATGCTAAAAGCACCTTCCAACGATGTATGTAGCGACTCTTTAGTGATCAGCATCACCAATCTGTTTTGTTATATCTGAATGCTAGCATTGTGTTTTCCTCATTAATACAACAACACCTGAAGAGACTGAAGATGGTGTGGGTGTCTACGAGTTGCAGGCCTCAAGGTAAAATTGGGGAAGTGTGCCTTTTTTCAGGGGGAGGTAAGGAATATGGGCCATGTAATTTTATCCCAGGGAGTAGCAACAGACCCAAGTAAAGTCAAGGCTGTGGATCAGTGGCCCGAACCAAGGATGGTGTCAGAGTTGCAAACCTTTTTTGGTGTCGTTAGCTACTCTCAGCATTTTGTGGAAGGGTTGCTAGGTTGGTGGTTAAATAGTGGCCGAACTAATTAGGGCCAAGTGTGGTCAGGAGTCAGGAGCAACATAGTCGGAACAATGCAAGGATGCATTTCAGTCCCTAAAATGGAAGCTTACCACTACGTCTCTCCTAGTGTAGGCAGACATCCCGCGACTGTTTATATTGGAAGTCGATGCCAAGAGGAGGTCACAAGAGGTTAACGGCAAGGTTAGACCTATAGCTTATGCTAGCCATAGTACACACAGATAACAATCCATTGAGTCTTTTGGCCACAGCAGAGCTTGGGGCTACCGAGCAGAGGTGGGGGTCTGACTTGGCTTCTTTGGATTTTGTGAATCAGTATCTGTCTCTGCTATATTGTGTTAAGGAGAGTAGTTTCCCAGGAGCAGTAGTCCCTGATCTGTTGAGGTGAACCGTGGCTATAGAATCATTTAAGGTGTTGACAATGAGGGCCATGCAGGCTTGGCCAAGTCGTTCTGTGCCTGAACTATTGTATTGCAGCAGAAGAACCCAGTCATAGGGGAAGCCATAAAGTTCTGGCAGCATGGAAGGCCACAAGAGTGGCAACCTCTACCTAAGTCAGTGGCTACACTTCTTGGACATTGGGACTGGTTGGTGGAGCAAGAGGGCCTATTGTACTGGGTTTTCCATCCTGATGGTGGTGAAGTGGTGCTTCAATTAGTGCTACCAGTGACTTTACAGTCTGAAGTATTAACAAAGTTACATCAGCGCAATGGTCACCAATGCACTGAATGTACCCTTGAGTTGGTATGTCAGCTGTCCTATTGGCTGATGTTACCCACTGGATTTAGGATTGTGAGCGGTTTCAGCAAGCCAAAGATCCACCAGTTTCCCGAAATTATATGGGGCATTTATTGGCCTCTTGCCCAAATGAGATAATGGCCATTGATTTTACAGTGTTGGAACAGTCCTAGTCTGGGCAGGAGAATGTGTTTGTAATGACAGTTAACAAATTCACTGTGGCAGTACCCACTTGTGATCAGCGGGCTGAGAGACTGTGGCATGTGTCTTATTGGAAGAGTGGATATTGGAAGAGTTGTTCCTGGGGGATTCATTCCAGGGCCGTAATTCTGAGTCCAACTTGATTCAGCAGTTGTGCAGCCTCTACCAGGTGGGTAAGTCCCACAGCACTCCTTACCGTCCGGCCAGTAATGGCCAGTGTGTCTGGGCATCCTGCCTTCATTTAGTCTTTTTTTCTCTCTCTCTCAAATTAATTTTGTGATGTTTATTTAGGCTTTGAAACTGCCGTTGTAGTAGTTGGTTGTGGTGCTTCCAGCGACAAAAACATTAATTTTGTTGATGGCAATTGATTATTGTGTTTTTTGATGAGATCGAATTGTAGTGAGTGTGTGCATGCTTGTCTGAAACCCTATTTGTGTTTTATTTCCCTTCAGAATTGGCTAGCAACAGCAAGAGTGGTGCCTGCTACAGCAAGAGTGGTGCCTTTCTGTGCATTCGTGGTGAAGATTTTGACAGTTGCAAGCCTGTGTGTCCTGTGAATTTAATGTGAAGGGTATGTCCCTGGTAGTAGGCCCCCGGAGTGGCATAGTCGGTTACTTGGTCTAGCAGCCCAGATTTAGCATATTTGCTCCATGTATAGGAATATAAACTGGCAAGGGATTAGGGCTTTAGAGTTATCTATTTTCTGTCTCCGTGCACTCTGCCACACCTGCATCTGGGCCCTGAATATAATGCAACTTTTACAGCTGTTCCCATGGGACATGATTACTTTAAGCAAATCTGTATGCACAGCTAATGATGGCAATGGGTTACAAATAGGTTACAGAGATAAATGTAAATCAAAATCCTTTTCATATCTTTCATGGTTGTTTGGATAACTGTATGTAATGTGGCAAATGTATAATAGTTTTAGCATATGTGTATCTGTGTATGTTTGAGATGCTATTTTTACTATTTGATTTTTTCCTGTATCATTGTTCTTGAAAATTCACAGAACTGTACAAAAAACAACTTAAACTTAGAAACTTATGTCTTTTTCTACTAAACTCTACTAATCTACTAAACATTCAACATTATTTTGTGTTCTCAATGATATTAAACAAATAATATAGATATATGGATATGCGACATGCGACATGCAAAGTAGCAGTAACATTCTGAAAAGAATAAACAAATAAATAATCCAGCACAATAATTTTGCACTTTGGCATTGCCAAGACACAACTAATTATTTCGCAGAGATAATTAAGCAGGTAGCACCACGTAATTTACACAATTACCAGCTTTTCCCACCTGTGTTGCCTCTCGAAGACCTCGTAATTAATCCCTAGACGTTTTCATTAACAACTTAATTAGAGCAGGTTTATGTTACTGGATATATGGCGTCATCACAGAGAAACAGGGTTAACATCAGTGTGGATGATGGAGGGGAATCGAAAAGGTCTTGGAAAACCAAGGTATGTATTCTTATATAAATATACACCTTTTTTGTCTTGTATAAAAAAAACTTGATTGTGGTTATAGATGCAGTTCAATTCGCTAGGTGTTAATATGTGATGTTAAGAGTGGTATATTAATATTTGTCTTAGTGTACTATAAAATCTATAAGATCATCTTTGTGAACAAAATTGGGCTCTTCTTGCTATATTTGGAGATATGTTTTCTGTGTAAATGTGTAAGAATAAGGCAGTAATATCTGCAAAAGTTAATTCTGCAAAATTATTTATTCTATAATTTATGGCAGAATAATGGTAGAGTTCATGACTCCAGTTTAACATCAATAGACGCATGAGCCATAAGTTTCAAATATGAAGTCTTTTCTATATTTCAATTATCACAAACTTATTTGCAAACTAGAACTTTGTGGTATATAGACGGGGTAGCAAAGCGTAGTTATAATGTATTGTGCAATACATAGTCTCTAAACCCATGCCTCTGTGAAGTTCTGTGTCTGAAATTATGCTGTAAGGTGTTTTAAACAGCCTTTCCAACTTGGTAAAATATAAAAGAAATGTATAGAAACATTCATTCATTCATTCATCTTCTACCGCTTATCCGAACTACCTCGGGTCACGGGGACCCTGTGCCTATCTCAGGCGTCATTGGGCATAAAGGCAGGATACACCCTGGAGTGCCAACCCATTGCAGGGCTGTATAGAAACATATAGAAATATATTTATATCTATAATGATTAAGCATCGGGGCACGGTGGCTTAGTGGTTAGCACGTTCGCCTCACACCTCCAGGGTTGGGGGTTCGATTCCCGCCTCTGCTGTGTGTGTGTGTGGAGTTTGCATGTTCTCCCCGTACCTTGGGGGTTTCCTCCGGGTACTCCGGTTTCCTCCCCTGGTCAAAAGACATGCATGGTAGGTTGACTGGCATCTCGGGAAAATTGTCCGTAGTGTGTGATTGTGTGAGTGAATGAGAGTGTGTGCCCTGCGATGGGTTGGCACTCCGTCCAGGGTGTATCCTGCCTTGATGCCCGATGACGCCTGAGATAAGCGGTAGTAAATGAGTAAGTGAGAGAGTGATTTAGAATCAAATTTAAACTAAATTTCCAGTGCAAACCTATGATGTATGGTTCTAGATCTGAATCTGAATCACATGGTTAACTTTGAAGCAGTTCGATTGGAATAATAACCCTCATCTCTAATCTCTTGCTTGCAAATTCTAGAGTCTAGATATTGACTGTTAGTTTTTTTTACACATTGACATTTTTTTCCGGGTTGTTTGCATTTCCCTTCAGACAGCAGTAGAAGTTTTTTCTGTCCGTCTTGGAGATGTAAAGTATCGGATCAATTGTGCTGCTCAAGTCCATGATAGAGTAGATCGATACACTGATTTGGCAGTGCCTCTGGAAAAACGTGAAAGTGGAGGCAAACGGCATGATCGCCACTGGTGGCAAATAGTTGAAGACAATGATAGCCAGCAGAATGACCACCATTTTAAAGGCTTTCTTCTTCACAGGGTTCATGGTCTCTTTGCCAGCAATACTCTTGCGCAACACCCAGATGATCGATATGTTGCAGAAGACCATGATGAAGAAGGAAGTCAAGATGAGGCTTATGAACACCTTGGTCACACTCGGTATTCCTAAAATGCTCTCTGTGATAGCATAAGCCAAGATCATCACCCATACCAAGGCTGAGATGCCTATGCGTATGCGGTTATCGCGGATGTTTGTGAACACTATAGGGTGCACGACAGCCATGTACCTGTCCAAGCAGATGCAGGTAAAGAACAGTGGTGTTGTATCTTTCATTCCGTAGGAAAGATTTTGTAACTTCCAGACACCCCAGTTGTCCAAATACAGGCGGTTCATCAGATCTACAGGCGTCATCAGGCAGAAAAAAGCATCCACTACGGCTAGGTTGAAGATAAACACGTCGGACGTGGAAGCTTCACTTTTGCCCCTTGCTATGCGCCACATCACCAACGTGTTGGCGGGGAATCCCAAGGCCAGGTTAAAAACTTTGACAATGAAGTAAAAGATGAAGGCATACGGACCCACGGCACACTGTTCGTACTTGTACCAAAGTGGTTGATGCCAACCAAGATCCGTAACGTTTGGGGGTAGTGAGAAGTTACTCATCTCACTGTTATTGAGACCTAAAAAGAAAATACAGAGATTGGCTTTACATAATTATTATCCATATAATCAAGCTGATGCACAATCATCTACAAAAGGTTCCCCAAAAAATACTTTAGGCATTTGGATCACTCACCACTCTCCATCACCAAACTGCTCTTGTTACAGAAGCGTGCCTCGTCGTCTTGTATTCGTTCTGGCTTGACCCTTCCTCTGTTTAGCACCTTGTCATTTGGGGAACCCTGGTATAAGCGCATCCTAGAGGGAGATCAAGTCACGGCATCTTCATCAGGACCAATCAGCGCAGTACTTTTTTAACTAAAAGAAAACACTTAAAGATGGTACATCAGTCTGATTGGTCGTTTGAGATCTTGTTCATTTGGATGTTCTTTAGGTACAGATGCCCCATAATGGGAGGGAGCGTTCGGTACCAGTGATGTAACTGTGGGGAGACAGCAGAACTTTGAGTAAACAAGTGATGCAAGGTTGAAATGTGTAAATCTAATGTAACATGTTACCAATACATGTTTCTCCCAGTCAGCAGATTCCGAGCTGGAGTTCTGTTGACGAACGAGTCAGTCAGTGGGCAGAAAAGAGTCAGATGTTTTTCAGATCTTATTTCTAAAAATTGTTAAAAAACCTCTGTTGAACATTGAGGGTTCATCATTTCCTTTATATTTTTGATATAAACTAATGTAGTGAAATCTTATGATTAATATGAAGTGGTAAATAATGATGCATACTATAGGGTTTATTCACTTGATAGGTTACTTCTATAATTTCAATCAAGCATTACGGTTGTGATGTTCTACAGTAAAATATCAAAACAAACACTTAATTAATGTCTGATATTCACGTGACCCTGTTTGGGAGTCTTTACACTTGCTGCTTAATAAATCCCGCGCTGTGATAGGTGTCACTGTAATGAGATAATCAATGTTATTTACTTCACCTGCCAGTGGTTTTAATGTTATAATTGATTAGTGTGTGTGTGAGTGTGTGTGTGTGTGCGCCTCGTATTTTTGCACACCGGCATTAGATGATGAAACTGAAACATTAAAGTGAAGTTGAACCAGATCTGAATATAATTGAGACACTTTGGGGAGTTTTGGAGGAGCAAGTCAAGAAACGTTTTCCTTCACCAGCATCATGTAGTGACTTGGTCAATGTTCTGCAAGAGGAATGGCTGAAAATCCCTCTAGTCACTGTGCAGGACATGTATCTGTTTGTTGCTGGTTACAAAAAGAGGCCCTAGTTTCAGGTGTTTCAGCTTCATTGTCCAATCCGTATCATTTTTACTTTTTAATGTTTACGTCGTTCACATAAGGAACGTTAGTGTTGTTATAGGAAAATAATACAAAAGGTTTGGAACATGTGATATACAACACAATATAATTATCGTTACTTTTCCTCACAGCATATTGTTATGCTCACCATGAATGGATGTGGATCCAGTCATTAGCATTTAAACTAGCATGTTCACCCAAACTTAATGCAAAACCTTAGATTCTTGCATCACTTGAGAATAATTTACAAGCTCTTATCTGAAAGTCTTTGTGTTTTTGTGCCCCAGGGTATTAATGTTAAATCTTTGCCATTTTAAATTTTCAGGTATCTTTCTTTCCAAGAAGTACTTATGCCTGCATTGCTCTGTGTGAGTCCTTCACTCCATCAGTTCCCCATTAAATCTCACCAGGCACTGTGTGGAGCCATCCGGGGAGCAGTCTCTGCTTGATTAAAAACTTTAAGAGCTATAATTCCACATGGATAAAACGCGTTGCAGTCTGTCAGCCCACCCACATCAGACAGCATGTCTTTCTGGACTATCCATTTTGTCAAAGCTTGGGGCTTATAAAAATATACTGACCTGTGCATAAGTAGTCACATTCATGTGAACTTTTCAACATTTTGTAGTCTTACAACATGGAATTGAACTCGACTTGACTGGGATTTATTGCAAGATTTGTGTCAATGTGACATCTGCAATGACAACTGGATGCACAGAACAAATATTGAGGGGGTAGTATTTTGGTCACACACACACTCACACACATATTATAAAGTCTTTTTTATTAAAAAGTTCTTATTAATAGGCCTGTTCTGTTGTTCTGTACATGAGAGACTTCTCGAGAGATTGTATGTACACTAAACTCCTCTCAGATGGAGAATATGAGACGCCAGTGCTTTTCCCCAAAGTGGACACAGAAACAGGAAGTGATTCGGACCTTATTTTAGCACTAAACTGTTGAACAGGCCTAAAGTAAAACAAATGACGTTCATTGTGTGGTTTTCCAAGGTTGAGACAATTGCGTACAATGACCACCAGGGGGCGATCAAAACCTATAACACAGACTTAGGTTTTCCAACCACTGCAGCCTTTTACTGATTTACACACACACACACACACACACACACACACACACACACACACACACACACACACACACACACACACACACACACACACACACACACACACACACAATGCAGCCTAAACACTGTAGCCTATTATTATGTACAAAAATGTAACGGAGCAAACAGTATTTATCTTCTTATTTCCTCAGGCAAGGCTATACACAGCAAAATGTCATGTGCTGAAAATGGAAGAGGTCAGGTTTCATATCTAGGCCTAATCCTATGACTAGCTGCTATGACAGTCAGTTGTATGCCTTGGTCCTTGTTTTGAAACATATCAATCTTGGGCTTGTGTGGAAAGCCTGCATTTATTTAGAAGGTAGAAGTATACATGCATATAGCTATGAGATGAAAAATAAACTAAAATGATTACAAATGGCATATATATATATATATATATATATATATATATATATATATATATATATATATATATATATATATATACTTTTTATCTATTATCTATTTTTATAGATGAATGCTCTCCCACACAAATTACTAAAATTGCTGCACTAACAAACTACTTATTTTTTATACAAGCTATCTTTAGTTATAAAATAGTATATATATATATATATATATATATATATATATATATATATATATATATATATATATATATATATATACACACACACACGTACATCTACACATTTATATATTTGTTTATATTTATTTATATATTGTTTTTAATTGTTTATGGTTACATAACAATAGTTTATTTTTATTTATATATTTGGATATATATATATATCTACATACGATATCAGTGTCATATCTACATACATGTGTGTGTGTGTGTGTGTGTGTGTGTGTGTGTGTGTGTGTGTGTGTGTGTGTACTCGGTTGTATGTGCACATTCAAGGTTGCTCGTCCCATTGATTTGTTCCAGGACAAAAATCTGACGCAGTCCAGAGGAGAAGCAAGAAGCACTGCAGAGAGCAGCGGCAGCACTGTGGAGTAACGGGGGGCAGCGCGCGGGGAGAGAGGGAGAGAGGGAAAGGGGGAGGGAGAGAGAGGGAGAGAGAGGGAGAGGGGGAGGGAGAGGGAGAGAGAGGGAGAGGGGGAGGGAGAGAGAGAGAGAGAGAGGGAGAGGGGGGGTTTCCACTGTAACGAGAGCGCGCGCGCGGGTGAGTAAGTGAGGGGGGGGAATACGCGGTTTCCTCTCCGCACGCGCCGCAGGAACACAGCGAACCGACTGGGAGGGAAAGAGCTCGCGGACGGAGAGAAAGGACACCGAGCAGCACGCGCAGCTCCGACTCCCTTTTGTCTGAGAGAAAAGCGGCCGCGGCGGATCGGAGGAGCCCTAAACGATGACCCAGCGAACTCGGACGCGTTCTCGTGACAGCCATCTTTAAGAGCAGGGTTTTTGTGTGTGTGCGTGTGTGTGTGTGTGTGTGCGCGCGCGCTCGCTCGCTCGCAGGCTAATTTTTTGTAGGATTAGGAGGAGGACGTTAGGGGAAAAATTCGCCCTTCCTTTGAGGTAGGATATGGAGCCTAGCATTTAGCCTCCAGACTCCGAAAACACGCTGCTTTTCTCTTAAACCTTTGTTTTACTCACATTGTTTGTCGTCCATAATATTTTCGCTCCACGTTGCTCTTTTTTTTTTTATCCGCACAGGGTTTTTTTTTCTCTTCATGCCACACAATATATTTTGCAATCTGTCTCTTGCACCGTGGTGCGTTTTAGGCCTTGAGAACCGACTCGGAATCAAATGTAACATTAAATCCGCAGGCGCGTTCATGTGAGCTTTGATTATCGCAACATAGATTCAATCCGACTGGAAAAGGACGTTTTAACAGACCGTGTGTTTAAGGCACAAAGCTTCAGTAAAGGGAGGAAAAACCGTGATATAAAAAAAAAATAATAATCATCATCATAATTATCTGGTAGCGCGCGTTGGAGCTTTAAATGCGCAGGTAATTGTGGGAATAAATTAATAAATAATAATAAGATTATTATAAAGAAGAAGAAGCGAGAACACGGGGAAAGGACGTCGGAGCGTTTTCAATGTTAATGTCGACCGACGTTGCGTCCATCATGCTGCCCGTTAGTCGGGGACTGATGGAGCGGGACAACAGGGACTTGGATGCGGCCGCTAACCAAAACCCACAGGCGCAGAACCAGAGCGCGAGCCCCAACCCGGTGCGGGGGATGAAGCGTGGCGACCCGGAGCCTGACGCTCACGGAGCCGCTGCAGCACCACTCGGGGACTCGGTGGGGGCCGAGTGTAAGAGACCCCGCATGGAGGGCGGAGGAGACATGAGCCAGGTAAGAGCACAAAGGCTCCACACTCACACTGCTAAAGATGTCTTATAATGCAAGTCCCCCCTTTTTTTTTTTTTTTTACCTTTAGGGTTAACCTCTAAAAGCACATCTTAATACTGGCCCTCAAATCTATACCTTTAATCATCTATTATCATCTCTTTTACAAGCAAATCTACACATTATGCTTTTATTAATAAAACATGAGAACAACCTAAAAACACACACATCATGCATATAAAATGACATCTAAAACTACATTTTTGTCTTTGGAAGACTACAGGATTGTGTGTGTACTGAGTTATTATACAGACTGTGGTGTGCTAACTGGTTCTTTGTAGGTCTGGATCTCTCTGCATTCACATGCTCCATGTAATGTAAATGAAGACAGGCCAATATGTAACCATGGCACATTCAGGGCTCACAAACACGCAGTGAAAACAAAAACAAAGGATGAGGGTAGGACTGAGAGAAAAGGAACTGTACACCATATACTGTACCATATCTTGTCACTGGGGGCTGAGGACCATCAAGCGTGCACCTTTTAATACCTTGCCTGGGTGGTGTTTACTTACGACGGCTGCATGTTGTGTACAACGTCAACAGATTCCTATGTTTAAAAAGGTAACAGTGTCGGCCCTATAAGCTAGAAAATACGCCCCAAGGATAGTGTGTTTTATTTATTAGATTTCTAATTTGTTACGGCTGAATCCAAGCAGAACCTCTGTAGGAAACTAGATCCATTATCCATCCAGAAAAAGCCTCGAGGAGCCTTTTGTGTATAAGTGTAGGGATGGACGGTATGGAAAAAAACGCGGTTAAATGCAATACGTATAATGATGTCTGGACTTGATTTAAAAAAAAGTAGTTTATGCTTCAGGGTACTTTTATACTGCAGTGTTGTATCACCTTATTTATTTATTTAATTGGGTATATATTTATTATATTTTATGTTTTTTGGTTCTATCACTAAATCATTGAAGCTTTTTTCCTTAATTCTAGTGACATAATCAAGGATGGATTATTGAATTATCAACAGTACAAGCCAATCAAATGCTTTGTAATGTCAGTAACAATAACGATTCCATTCTGTCCTTTGCAATTCATTGTATTCAGCCATAATTTGTCAGCATACAGTATAGTATTGTCCTTCTGCCCGCCCCCTTTTTGTTCCATACGGACTTACTCATGTTAAATAAACAGTGTCAGGAAACCAAACAGCGCATAGCGTGCGTGCTCGCCTTAAATAAGCAACTCGAATTCTGCACCAGCACTCTTGAGGATTTAAACCTCTCATATATTATCATTCCTAATGTCTGCCTTTTCTTCCTCGGCATTTCGCCCCATGTGCATTGTCTGCGATTGAATTTTATTTAATTATTTTTTTTTTAAGCTACACGGCACATCCGAGGCAGACAGACATAGACAGAGAAGACGGTTTTCTCCGTCTTGGTGCTAGTTACATAAAAACACGCAAGGAACATGAGATTTTGAAATCTGTTCTACATCTGTATGTGTTTGTGTGTGAACAGACGAGTAGGGGGAGGGTACAGGCCAAGAATGAAGGGAGACATGAGGAAAGAGGGTCGGGGGGGTGGGGTAGGTTACGGTTTGGGAGACCCGAGGCCGGATGTTGTGTGCTGTTTTCAGACCAGCGTGTCTGTTCGGCATCTCGATGCAACCGTGCAGCATTTGATGTTTCATCTAGTGTCATCACTCGCAAACTTCAGACTCAAGCAGACAATAACAATTAGTCATTCCGGCTACCTTAGATAGCCTCGGCTGTGTTGTTTTTCCTCCGGCTCGGCCTTTTATGCCTTAACGTCTTCCATCTGCCTGAGTGTTCGAGGACGTCTCGCGCCAAAGTGCTCCTCTGCCGCTGCATTATTTAGTTTCCCTTCCCCTCATCTGTCTGACTTCAAACGCTCTCGTCCCCTCCTCCTTCAGGCCAGGGCCTCTGGGTAATTGAGCCTGAGTGTGTGTGTGTGAGTGAGAGAGAGTGTGAGCTGTGCTATCTAATGGCTCGTTGTCCTGGCTTAATGGCGCTAAAGGTTCTCCAAACTGTAGTGAGACACACTGCCGATTGTAATATACTCAATGCAGGGCAGATGGACGGGGGTGAGATGCATGTGTGGCGGTGTGTGTTAGGTGGGGGAGGGGGGGTGCTGTAGCTCTGCGGCTCTGCAGCCCAAAAATGGTATTGATCTGCACTCAGATGGCCGTCTGGAAACCTGCCTGCAAAGGAGAGAGAGGAGGTGAATTACTGCTAGATAGAAAGAAAAAAAAAAACCTGGGAGTTGGAGAATGAGTCATTTTTCGCATTAACAGGAGAGAGAGCGAGAGCGAGAGGTGGAGGGAGAGAAATGGAGGGAGGGCTGGTGAAGTGGAGAATGATTGCTCGTCATGAAACCTCTTACTCCACACAGATGTCAGGCCCTTTTACACTGACATCACTTACATCCAATAAATCTTCCTGAGTGAAATATGCTGAACACAAGCACAGAAAAATAACTCTTGCATCACTGTTTCACTTTTTTTTTTTTTTTTTTTTGTCTGTCTGGATTCAATTTACGGATTACCTTTCAAACGCTCCGAGAGACGGCCGGCCTTTTTTTTTTTTTTTTTTAAATTAATTTATTTTTTAACAGACCTTTGTGTAACCCTTGTGGAACCTGAACCTATTGTCTAAAAGCATTCGGTGAAACGGCAATAGCGTCACGATGACGTTTTATATGATTATTCACAAGATTTAGGTTTCATCATTTAAAAAAATAGCACAACAGTGAATCGATAAAAAGCGCTCCATGTCAATAAAAAAAAACAAACAAACTAAGATCGTGTTTTGCGTGTGTGTTTTACTTGGACATGTGGCTAACGTTAATTCATTTAAACAACAGAAAAGCTGTATCACGAAACAAACCGCGTGTAGCATGTGTTCACTTCTAAATAATTCACACTGCGGCTAGAAAGCCAACTCATTAAATGCAGTATCACCGTATGTACACAGCTCACAATATGTGACCGAATCGGTTTGTTGAATTGTTAAGTAGTTTTAAGGTTTGAACCGTTCACGGTAGGATAATCTAGACACGTGATGTTAATCAACCATTTTTGGAGATGATAAATGAATGGAAAAGTAGAACCAAAATAGATTTATAAAAAAAGAGATGTGTGTGTATATATATTTTTGGAGAAGAACTTTTTGTACAGTCGGTATTTAAGCCTGAAGACAGAATGGCTGCGAAGCAACGCCGTAGCGCTCGTTAGCCGTCATGAACGAATAAGTCAAAGCTAGCAGCGTAATGTAATCCAACGTTTACAAAAGTAAAACCTGGTTAAAGATTGGCTTGGAGTATGATATCAGATTTTTTTCACACAGATAGAATTTAATTTAGAAGCTTTAATATCATCACCGTTGAATTCTCCATTCTGATTGGTCACAAATGGGAGTCGTTGTTGATGAGGTTTATAGCCGTTACGACGGAAGTAATAGGTTTATTTGCTTTACAGATGTTCCACAACATTAAACGAAAGATCAGAATGTACGAATCACATAGTCTTATTCGAAATTAGCCAGCGATTACAATTTTCAACATTTGTTAAAGGAAAAATTTAAAGGCATTGAACCTTTTTGTCGCTTTATTTTACAAAATTTTTGCTATTTACTATAATTGTACATCTTGAACTCCTTTTTTTTAAATTTAATTTTATTTATTTATTTAAGTACATGCTATTAGTGTTTACCATTTAGTAAAATAAACGTTCTTTAACCTGGGTTAAAAATAATAGCATATTCCTCAGGATCCTTCAACTCCGGTGGGCTAGCACTAAGAGAAATTAATTAATGACCGCAGTATTTTATTTATCACCATTACAGTATTTCTGAGCATCGCATCTCATCTCCTTGTTGATGTATTCATTACATTTCAGGCAAATTCATGGAACTTCTAGAGAACAACACTTAATCAATAAAGAGTTTTTACAACCCAGCTAGCACCACATGCTGACTAGCATGTCATGACGTCGTAAATAACTGAACGTTAAGCGGAAACATTAACTACAGTAATTATAATATCGGCTAAATCCGACAACATTTCAGCGATATCAGGGACCTAATTAGCTGCTAGCAACTCGCATGTCTCAACTGCAATCCATGCTAATGTTTTCTCACAGGAATGTCTCCTGTCTGTAATACAGTTAACTACTTTAAAACACATCGTACAATGTTTTTTTTTTTTTACATCAGCGATCGCCGCTGTTTGGTCAGCCAAGCTGATTTGCCCTATCACTAACAGTAAAGCAGCTTTTTGTTGTGCTAACGAGATCTGCGCTCATTTAGGTCTCAGCATTAAGCACTCTGATCCCTGGTGAAGCCAGCCAGATGGGTGGGGGTGGATTTGTGCCTCTCTCTCTCTCTCTCTCTCTCTCTCTCACACACACACACATAGCCGATTCGCTGATACACTCACACTCGTTTACACACATTCTGTGCTGGGTACTCGCATTATCTTTTGTATGGTTCAGATCCAAGCCTTATAATACATCGTTAACTATGACGACTTGTGCAAAATAAACCTTTCCACCAGTCCAATGAAATCGCTGTTGTGTAAGCCTGGAACGTTTATCCCTTTAAACCCAAGTGGCTCACTTTCAATATGAGGCAGAGTGCTGCAATCTTGATTATCGACCGCATCAGGCTAATAACGTGTTGTGTTTTAGCCTATGGCTTCCTTTAATTGCCTTTATGGGATTGCTTGCACGTGTGTATCCATGGCAACCTTGACCTTTGACCCTCATGGTTTGTTCAATAAATTGGGGTGTGGTGGCAAAAAAGGATTGCGACAGACTGTGGAGTGAGCTCACTCACTTACTCACTTGTATATTCTCTCTCTCTCTCTCTCTCACACACACGCACATGCACACAAAACACTGAGGCCTTATTTTCCCAGAAGTTTATTAATTGGAATCTTGCCTATGGAAACTTGAGCTCGGTGCAGTGGTGTTTTTATTTATTTTTTTTAGATGGAGAAAAGAAAGACTTCAGAAAGATTCTTCAGGGCTCTGCATCAGGGGTCAGCTCTCCCGTTGTGGAAAGTTTGGTTAATTGCATTAAAAGTCCACATCGGAGCTGAGATTTGTGAAGTCTCACGTGTCAGTGTTCATTATCCTCATCGTTTGGCTCCGAGGAGAAAAAAAAAGGTCTGCACTTTGCAGCACGTAAAATGCTGATTTTCTGTCTATTTACAGCAACACACACGCTTTAGGACTGACTTAATTTGTAAAGACGTATCTGTGTGGCCGTTTCTGCAGTGCTGTGGTGCTCCAGGCTGTTTAAATGGTGCTCTGGAAAGCCTATTACGTCTCTCTGGAACCCATCTAACCCAAAACCTGGGAACTCCCTGCTGCTGCGCTAACAATGTTCATCTCTTCAGGTTCAGATTAGCATTAGCTTATAATCATTGTTAAAGGACATTGCTCACTTGTCAAAAATTTTAGAGCGCATTAATGATTTTTGAAAGAAATAAAAATTTCCGCTTTATCCAAGATGGCGCCTTGCTAGTTACGACAAGCTGCAGCAGCTCCCTTATTTAGAGGTGTGTTTTTTTTTTTTGTTTGTTTGTTTTTTTTAATACCTCTGTTAGGCGTTTGTACTAGCATTAGCATTTTGATTCCGCTAACAGTTCATTCCAATTCACGACAAATTTATCCAGCTTCTCTTTCACCTGTAACTTCAGAAACTTCTGTGCTTTGAGCCGATAGAAAC